>NC_138769.1:172255767-172445767 GCF_965119305.1 Pelophylax lessonae
ATACTATCTGTTTGTTTTGTTATATGGTCTCATTTACATAACCCAACTTTTAAAAACCAAAAAAAAAAACACATGCTTGCTTTTTTTTTTTGCTCTTTTCTGAAAGCTCCAAAACTAAAGTTTTCCCCTTGTATGAAATGTTAAGAAAGGGCTGGAGAGTTGATGTATATCTTAATTAACCCTGTCTTTGCTCTGCTGGCAGATTTTCATTATCAGTTGTAAACTAGTTCTGAACACTGGATGTTTTTACAGCTGCTGTTTTGGCTTCATACATTTTTTTCTGCTGACGTAAACACTCCCCAGCATGTTATCCTATGTGTCCATGCGCACACAGGCTTTTATCAGCGTTTTTTGGAAGGGGTGTTTTCTGGCTGAAAAAACCCTGAAATGGTGGATTTGAAGAGATGTTTTTCAGCAGTAAAAATGCTCTAACTCTGATAAAAGCTTAACCACTTAAGCCCCGGAAGATTTTACCCCCATTCCGACCAGGGGGTATTTTGCGATTCGGCACTGCGTGACTTTAACGGACAATTGCGCGGTCGTGCGACGCTTTACCTAAACGAATTTGGCGTCCTTTTTTTCCCACAAACAGAGCTTTCTTTTGGTGGTATTTGATCACCTGTGCGATTTTTTGATCACGCGCTATAAACAAAAAAAGAGCGTCAATTTTGCAAAAATAGCAATATTTTTCACATTTTTTTATATGAAATTCCCCCAAAAAAAAATTTAAAAATCAAAATTTTTTTACTTTTTCGGCCAATTTGTTTTATGCTACCTATGTTTGGTAAAAAAAATCGCAAAAAGCGTATTTTGATTGGTTTGCGCAAAAGTTATCGCGTTTACTAACAAAGGGAAAGATTTCTGTCATTTTTGTTGTTTTTTTTTTTTAACGTGTAATGGCGGCGATCTGCGATTTTTTTTTGCGGTACTGCGACATTGGGGCGGACAGATCGGACCCTTGACTGACATTTTTGACACTTTTGGGGTTACCAGTGACATTTCTACAGTAATCAGTGCTATATATATGCACTGTTACTGTAAAAATACACTGGTAGTGAAGGGGTTAACTTTATTTGGGAGGGAGGGGCTGTGTGTATCCCTAGGGGCGTGCTTTCTACTGTGATTGGCTCGGGCTTGAGCTGTATGGACACTGATCAACGGATCTACATACTATATCCGAGTGATCAGTATCCTAACAGCAAGGAGAATGACAGGTGGCTTGTTTACACAAGCTGCCTGACATTCTCCCTCTCCCCCGCCGATCGCCGAGTGACCGGCGGACATCGGGTCCGCCGGTCACACGCGCGGGGGGGTCCGTGACCACGCGGGAGCGGGAGCGCGCCTCCGGGGGCGCGCGCTCGCTCCCTAGACCCTCACAAGCTAGTGACGTAGCCCTACGTCACTTTGCCTGTGAGGGGCTGACTGCCGACGTAGATCGGCGTTAGGCAGTCGGCAAGTGGTTAAAAACGCAAATGTTATTAGTTTTACTAGTAATGACGGCGATCAGTGACTTATAGTGGGACTACGATATTGTGGCGGACACTGACACCTTTTATTTTTGGGAATCGGTTACCTTAATAGTGATGAGTGCTAAAAATATGCACTGTCACTGTACTAATGACACTGGCTGGGAAGGGGTTAACATCAGGAGCAATTAAAGGGTTATCTGTGTGCCTAGCCTGTTTTTTTTTTTTTTTTTTTAAGCGTGGAAGGTGCTTTTACTAGGGGAAGACCCTAGATCCTTGTACCTGCTTTGCAGGAACACATGATCCATGCTTTCCCTTCTGATAGAGCAGCAATCTGCCTTGTTTACATAGGCAGACAGCCATTCCATCTCTGTACTGACATTGAGTCTGTGATACCGGCAGATCAGCTCCTGCTGTATAATCACAGCTGGAAAGGGCCCCCTACCCGGAAGTTTCGGTTCACACACTATAGGTATGTGATTCGGCATAACAGTGCCACCTTGCCGCTGTATATGTAAGTTACACAGTCGGCAAGTAGTTAACCGCTTGCCAACCGCCGCAAGTACATATACTGTGGCGGTCAGCCCCGGCCAGGCAAAGTGACGTACCGGTACGTCACTAGCCTGTCACTGGCTTGTGAGCCAATAGCGGGCGAGCGTGCGCCCGCTGAGGCGCGCGCCCGCCCCAGCTCGTTCCCTAACAAGTCAGTGCATGTGACCGGCGGACCCCATGTCCGCCGGTCACTCGCGATCGTTCGCCGGGAAGGGAGAAAGGCAGGCGGCTAATGTAAACAAGCCACCTGTCATTCTCCCGTATGTAAAAATGGAGATCAGACGGTGCTACTATGTAGCACCGTTGATCTGTTTTTACACTAGTAGCCATGTCCAATCACAGTTAGAAACACGCCCCTAGGACACACTTAACCCCTCCCTATCCAATACAGTTAACCCCTTCCCTGCCAGTGTCATTTTTACAGTAACCGTGCATATTTATAGCACTGATTACTGCAGTAATGTCACTGGTAACCCCAAAAGTGTCAAAAATGTCAGTCAAGGGTTCGATCTGTCCGCCGCAATGTCACAGTCCCGCAAAAAAAAATCGCAGATCGCCGCCATTACTCGTTAAAAAAAAAAAAAAAAAAAAACACCAAAAATGACAAATCTTTCCCTTTGTTAGTAAACGCGATTACTTTTGCGCAAACCAATCAAAATACGCTTTTAGCGTTTTTTTTTTTTTTTTTACACCAAACATATGTAGCATAAAACAAATTGGCCGAAAATGTTAAATTTTGATTTTTACATTTTTTTTTTTTTGGGAATTTCATATAAAAAAATGTGAAAAATATTGTTTTTGCAAAATTTACGCTCTTTTTTTGTTTATAGCGCATGATCAAAAAATCGCACAGGTGATCAAATACCACCAAAAGAAAGCTCTGTTAGTGGAAAAAGGACGTCCAATTCGTTTAGGTACAGCGTCGCACGACCGCGCAATTGTCCGTTAAAGTCACGCAGTAATAAATCGCAAAAAACTCCCTAGTCAGGAAGGGGGTAAAATCTTCCGGGGCTTAAGTGGTTAAGGTATGCTGTATGAATGGGAAAAAAAACGAACCTATTAGTGGTGTTTCCTAATATTTGCAAAAGTGGAACTACACTTTAAGCCTGCATCCTCATAGGGCATGAAAACAATGTTAGGAGACTAAGGGCTGCATTAGCCTTTTGTTTGCTTAGTCATCCATTTGATGAAATAGTGTTTATGCATGCATGCTTTGTGAATAGGGGGTATGAATTAGCAGATCTCTGCATGTATGCACATTGTTGCTCGGTGTGTGCTAATGGTTTGAGTGAAGCAGTGTGGTGACTTATCTAGTTTCCTGATTTCCTTCAGTATTTGTGGTAGATCTGTGGCACTGCTGTGCAGTTTGCAGAGTAGTAGCTATTAGCATTCAAGCATATTGAATTTACCAAGCATCTGGTATGCAAGCAAATATACATATAAATATACAGTGCGTTTATAAAGTATTCAGGCCCATTTCACTTTTTTCAGTTTTATGTTGCAGCCTGATACTGCAGTTTACATTAATTTTCTCATGTACTCAGTACCCCATAATGACAAAGTGAAAACCATTTTAGAAAGGTCTGTGAATTTATTAAAAAGGGAAAACTGAAATATTACATTGGCATTTGTATTCAGATCCTTTGCAACAGCACTTGTAATTTAGCTCAGGTGCCTCCCATTTCTCTTAATCGTTGCTGAGATGCTTCTACGCCTTGATTGGAGTCCATCTGTGGTAAATTAATTGGACATGATTTGGAAAGTGACACACCTCTCTATAAAAGATCTCACAGGAGGTGACTATGCATACTGTATTAGAGAAAAAGCTGGGAGGTCAAAGGCACTGCCTGCAGAGCTCAGAGACAGGATTATTGCAAGGCACAGATCCGGGAAATGCTACAAAACCAATTTATACTGCACTAAAGGTTCCCATGAGCACAGTGGCCTCCATAATTCTCAAATGGAAGAAGATTTGCACAGCCAGGACTCTTACAACAGCTGGTTGCCTGTCCAAACCGAGCAATCGGGGACAAAAGGCCTTAGTAAGAGGGATGACTAAGAACCCCACTGAGCTCCAGAGATCCTGTTTGGAGATGTGACAAAGTTCCAGGAGGACAACCATCACTGCACCCCTTCACTGATCTGGACTTTGTCTGAGTGGCTAGACGGAAGCTTCTCCTCATTGCAAAACACATAAAAGCCCACCGGGTGTTTGCAAAAAAGCACCTGAAGGACATTCAGACTGAGGAACAAGATTCTCATGTCTGATGAAACCAAGATTGTATGGTTTTGTCTCAAGCAGGCACCGCTCATCACCTGCCCAATACCATCCCAACAGTAAAGCATGGTGGTGGCAGCATCAAACTTTGGGGTGTTTTTCCGCAGCAGGGACTTGGAGACTGGTCAGGGTTGAGGGAAAGCGGAGTAGAGCAAAGTACAGAGATATAGAGTGAAAACATGTTCCATAGCGCTCAGGACCCTCTGACTGGTTCAAAGGTTGATATTCTGACATGAGAACGATCGTAAGTACAAAGCCAAGACAACACAGAGGTTCACACCTGTGCGACGCTGCAGTGTCTTTTTTTTTTTTTTTTGCACAATTTTGTGGAGCAGCACCATTCATTTTCAATGGGCTTCCCTCAGCTCCAAAAATGTGCCAAAGAAGCGTGTGTACCAAATTTTGGCACTGAGCCAGGTGTGTTTTGTCACACCACAATCACTGCCAAATCGCACCACGTCTTCGATGTCATCAAGAAATAATGGAGCCTCAACCACATCGCACATTTTCCTGCGTTTCTGGAAATGCAGGCAGAATTATGCGATTCTACCTTTGATTTCAATACGCACAGGTGTGTGAATGGGGCCTTAGTGACAACTCTGTGAATGACCTAGAGTGGTCTAGCTCAGCCTTTCTCAAATTTTTCTGGTCTTGGGGGAACACTTGCTAGAAATGAAAAATCTACAACTCATGACACAATGTGACAGTGGGAAGAATGCTCCTTACTCATCATTGGGAAGAATTACCCCCTTACAGATAGCTAAAAGGTGGTGTCATTGGAAACTTGTCTGAGCGGCAGAAATTGCCCATTGCTTAAGAAACCCCTACCAACCTCAGGCTGAACCCTGGTTGAGAAACCCTGGACTAGCTAGAGCCCTGACTTGAGCTCCATTGGACATCTCTGGAGAGACCTGAAAATTGCTGTGCACTGACTGTCTCAATCCAACCTGATTGAGCTTGAGAGGATTTGCAAAGAAGCATGGCATAAAATCCCCCAATCCAAGTGTGCAAAACTTGTCACGTCATACCCAAAAAGAGTCGAGGCTGTAATTGCTGCAACAAAGTACTGAGCAAAGGGTCTGAATACTTAAATTATTCCTAAATCCAAAACTTTTTCATAGGCTCCTTTCACACGGGCGCACCCCGACGGAGTCCGTTCTGCTCAGCGGGGGATCGATCCCCCGATCCCCGCTGATCAGGCAGATGACCGCTCCATCTCCGCTCTGTGTGCAGAGACGGAACTGTCAGATCCCCGCTCTCCTCTATGGGGAGATCGGATGAGAATGAACCGCCTGTCCGCTCTCATCCGATCCGGTCCTCCAAACGGATGGAAAATAGGGTTTCTATCCGTCCTGATTTAACGGAAAGGATCGGATAGCAGCGGGTGTCAGCGGAGATGTCTCCGTTGACATCCGCCACTCCATAGGGCTGCATGGAGCATCCGAACTGGTCCGCCTGAAAAGCTGACGAGCGAAAGCCCGTGTGAAAGGGGCCTTTGTTTTAGATGGAGTGCAGAGAGATTAGAACACCTGTCAGGTTTTTATTGCTGTCTGTGCCCCCGATGGAGAGATTCACCCTCTATTTGTTCTGTTTATCTTTATTTTTGAAAGTAAAAGAAAATCCCAAATTTTGGGTTGTCCCCAGAAACTTACTGGGGGGGGGGGGGGTTAGAATCTTCCAATAGAATTCCCTTAGTTTGAAGTGATTTCCTCTAACTTCCTGTTTGGCCATAGGACAGGAAGTGAAGGGAAATCTCTGCAATGGGACATGGGAGGGGGGGGGGGTAATCCAATGGGTTATAACCATCCATTGCTCTATCCAAAATGGGGGGAAAAAAAAAAGTTTTGCCTATAGTTATTTTAAGTATATGTGATGTTTCATTTTCTTTTTAATGCATTGACATTTCTAAAATTCTGTTTTCATTTTGTCATTATGGGGTGTAGATAAGGCTCTATTCACCAAAGTCTTGCAACTTTGACACAACTTTGTATGGATGAGATTTGAATGCGACTTTGGCTTTGACCAGTGATGATGGACAACTGTTACACAACGGTTGCATGTAAAACATTCAGGTGCATATTTCAGGGTAGAAATTGAACACTATGGTCCTCAAGTCGCACGAAAGTTGGACCAAAGTAGTACATGAACTACTTTGAAGTGGCTGCTACTTTAAGTCACATAGATATGAACGGTACCCATTGAAAAATAGGGTGTGACTCTTCATGCGACCTTGATGTCCAAAGTCGCATGACAAGTCGCACAAGTGTGAATGGAGCCTTAATGAGAAAAAGAAAAAAATGTAATTCGGGCTGCAACGTAAAAAAAATTGGGGAAAAAGTGAAGGGGGGTCTGAATACTCTATGAATGCGCACTGCACATATATATAATATATATATATATATATCTAGGGATGCACCGAAAATGAGCCTAACACTGCCGAAAATAATGGTCGCCGTGGGTAAGGAGAAGGGCGCAGCGAGGGCAGGTTTTAAAAGTCCCGCCTCTGGCCGTCCGTCCGCCTTTCAATGACGTCCCTACTACTACGATCTCTGCATTAATGGAGGGACATACCAGGCGGGGGGCGGGGGGGGGGGGGGCGGGGCGAGCGGCCGTTATAGAACTATGTGATCCTTCCTGTCAGCTCAGCGCGACTATATGTGAATGAGAAGTGACCTGACATCGGGCGGGGGGAGCGGCCGCTATTAGCTGTAACTATGTGAGAGCTTCACTTCACTGACAGGCATGTATCTCCGCTGACCGTGCAGTGAAGGCTCACATTGTTACAGCTAATAGCGGCCGCCCCCCCCCCCCCGCCCGATGTCAGGTCACTTCTCATTCACATATAGTCCGGCTGAGCTGACAGGAAGGATCACATAGTTATATCTATAGCGGCCGCTCGCCCCGCCCCCCCCCCCGCCCGGTGTGTCACTTCATTCAACACAGATCCTAGTAGTGACATCACCGGGAGGCGGTGCCGCCGGCCAGAGGCGGGACTTTTGAATGAGGGACGCTGAGCCAGAGGGGGGGGGGAGATGGGGGGGAGCTGAGGCAGCTTACCAATGATGTAGATCAAAGGAGCAAGAATTCAAAACACTAATACTGTAAAGTCACTTACTCACCCAGCACTAAAATACACTATAAGAACAATTGAAATAAAAACCGTGAAGGTGAAAGCTGCTGCTATACAAGGGGAAAACTGAAATAAGGTGCAACAAATGCAGCTTGCATAAACCAATTTGTGACACTAGCAGCGCTAAAAAATATTTTTTAGCGCTGCTAGTGTCACAAATTGGTTTATGCAAGCTGCATTTGTTGCACCTTATTTCAGCTTACCAATGATATTTGTATTATGAAGCATGAGGGGTTAATGTATTGCCACTGCTGGTCACTCATCTATTAGTGACCGACCAGTGGCAGGTAATTAATCCCTTTGTGCTGCATTAGTGCAACCAGTATCAGTGTTAATTAACACTGGTTGCACTGATACTGGTTGCACTAATGCAGCACAAATGGGTTAATTAACTGCCACTGGTCGGTCACTAATAGATGAGTGACCAGCAGTGGCAATACATTAACCCCCTCATACTGCATAATACAAATACCATTGGTAATTAAATTAACCTCTTGCCAACCCATCACAGTACATATACTGTGACAGGGTGGCAGCGACAGGTGTACATCGCTACCTGTTTTTGGTGTATGCCCCTCTTCTATCTATTTTAAATTTTTTTTGGGAAAAAAGTCATTGTCATTTTCGGTTTTCGGCCAAGGGCATCCTGCATTTTCGGTTTCGGCCCAAAATTTTCATTTCGGTGCATCCCTATATATATATATATATATATATATATATATATATATATATAATGTGATGAACAATCTGTTTGCTAGGTAAAAGAGAAAATAAAACCCTATACCTACAATTTAGCTGCTAGCACAGTATTGCTGGACATTTAGCGCTGCACTTTTATTCTCTTTTATATTTATATAAGATACCTGATCCTACCAATGACTGTTCCACTAGTACAGACCCAAGAAAAACCAAATTCACATGGGTCTCATATGCATGCTTTTTTCAGAATTAATGCGTAAAAATCTTGTAGTATAACACAATCGGGCTTGTTTGTAAAGGGCCATATTATTCCTTCAGAGTTTGAAGTTATTCATATTAAAGTAGCTAGTACAGTGAAGATTATTTTAAGTTTGTTGATATTAGTTATTTTTAAAGTTGTTTTGTTAGGCTCGGTTCACACTGCCACGACTTGGGATCCGACTTGTGAGAGCCCAAGTCACGTGACATGTAAAATCCCATGTTAGTCATTAATTAACACTACTGAAGTCGCTCCGACTTCAGAAAAGGTTCCTGTACTACTTCAAGGAGACTTCTATCCGACTTTTATTCTCTTCTATTCTATACTTTTATCAAAGTAATACTTAAGTTGCCTGGCAAAGTCGATCTGCAAGTTGCACGACTTTCAGGTTTTGGCAGTGTGAACCAAGTCTAAGTGCCGGTTCACACTTATGCGCTTGTACTGCGAATGCTATGCGTTCTAAATAGTCTCCAATCGCATGCATTTACAAAATTCATTGAATTCGTGACACTCGTTCACATCTATGCGTTGCGATCCAGATGCGAATGTGATGCGATGATAAAAAGGGTCTTGTGCGAGTTTACAGAGTTGCGTTGCGAATTTAGTCTCCATAGACATCAATGTAAATCGGTCTGGACTCGCATTATCAGTTCAGATATGTGCGAATTCTTATGTGCGAATTTTTATTTTTTGTTTGATTTTCCCCTCAGCTCCACCCCTCCTGAGCTTAATTAACATAATCAACGCAATAAAATTTTCATTACAATCGCGCTGGTACTATTGAAAAACACAAGGGAAACTCGCACTGCAAATTCGCATTGCAAGCGCAAGCGCATAAGTGTGAACCGGCACTAAATGCTTTGTTTTATTTAAAGTGTACATTGTAGTCATTTTCTTGAGAAGAAAAGAAACCTGGAATACTGTACACAGATGGCATACAATCTTTTTCCCATCCTATATTAAGCTTTCCCTGATCTAGTGAGATCTTGCTTGCAAGATTTCAGAGACGCTCCTTTAAAATCTTCCTATGTGAACAGAACTCCTGTTTCATTCCTATGAATTTCATAGAACTGTATAAGCCCAAGCAGTGAAAGTTGCAGTGAACTCAATATCTCCACCTGGCAAAATTCATTGTCAACTCTTCACAGTCAGACATTTCAAAATGAGCAGGAAAATCCTTATAAGGTTACCATCAAAGTGGACTTGCACTCAATAGATAGATTGGGCTTGTAAGGAATATAATGCCTAAGCAGTACCCTGAAAGAAAAATTCAACCTTTTTGTTGTAAATTTTTAAATTGACTGCCTAGGACATCATAGATGTATACCTGCTTTGTGTAATCTTAAAACACTGATACCTGTGGCTCTTAGTCTCAGGAGATTGAGTGAGATCTGGCAATGTTAGTACTGTACTGCTTACTGCTCTATCAAGTTGTCCACCTCCACACAGCGACAGTGCAGATCAAGGAATGTTAAGTCTAATGTTGCAAGGTCAGCTGCAGGAGACCCCAGACAATATTACTAGGCCTTTGCCCACTGCCTGCTTTCTTTTAGGTACAGCTTCCAGAGTTCAGTGCAACTTTTTGGATTTATGAGCTGGAGTAGTGTGTTGGATCAGTGGTCTACCAATGGAATTCTTCTTCATTTTATTAATTGTGGGCTGTGAGGATTTGCTCAGTACCTGTATGCCTAAACACCTGCCAGATTCTACACTTAAATTGAAGCAGTACTTGAGTAATCGTAGTTTTGTCCAATATTATGACTGCCAGGTTGATCCATATTAGGCTTTCTTAACCAGGTTTCCATGGAACCCTAGGGTTTCCTATAGAGTCAGATTGAAGTGCCTTGAGGAATGATGCTGATTTCCCTTCCCACCTGCAATGACTACCATTATAAGAGGGTATTCCTTCACTGACCACAAAGGGAAGGGTACACTTTTACTGACTATTAGTGTAAGGAGCCTGATGATATCAGCCGGGAATCCGAGTATCAAGCCACCAAATCCCATAGATAATAGCAAAAAATATGTATGCGCAAAAAGCTGGATTTTTTGTGTGCAAAAATAGATATAACACAATTTGTTTATAAAATTGTTAGGCTCCATGTACACGGGACGTTGTTAAAAGTCCCTTTGAATGCTGGAATTTTTAGGACGTTTGAAACGTCCGTTCAGTCGCGTTTGTACCCGCGTTTAGTGGGCGTTTAGCAGCGTTTGCGGGCGTTTGCGTTTAGAAGCGTTCCTAGAGGTGATAAAAATGATTCCCCTTTAAAATGGAAAAACGCGAACGCTAAACGCGGGTCATCGCGTTCGGACGCGTTTGTGCGTTTGAAACGCCGGGAAACACACGTTCGAACGCAAATAAACGCAAATAAACGTTCTAAAAACAGTCCCTGAACGCAACTGCCTGCATATGACTGTAAACGACCTGGTGTACATGGACAGATAAGATAAAATGTAGATGGGTTCAGGGGCTTCTGAAAAAAACGCCCAACTGCTCCTAAACGGCCATTTCCAGCGTCCCGTGTACATGGAGCCTTAAACTTTTATTGTACTATACAAATTTGGAAAACAGCAGTATTCATAAAACAATCATAGAAGATCCATGCAGCCATAATTTAAATACAGTAGCTTCAGCTCCACATGTTTCTCCTATCAATGGCTTCCTCAGAGACTTAAGTACTGTATAAAATGCCACTACAGATAAAGAATATAACATGCAAGTCAATAATGAAGATTACATCATAATATCAGCAAAATGTTCACCAATTTTTACAATTAAAGACATGAAATCTCAGTAGGTCATCTGAAAGGCCATCTTACCCAAGGTGCTCAACAGATGTTTGGAAAATGAGTAGGCAAGCACATTTTAAACCAATAGGATTGCTCATAGAGTCATCATTTAAAACCGTACAGCAGAAGGAAACACCCATAGGTGATTCATTCAGACTGAAAACTTAAAATAGTCTGCCCAAATGTTGAAAAGCAGCCCAGTTAATCGTATTCAGTCAGGCAGCCAGACCAGGTATAAATCATTCTAGTAATCTTAAAAGCAAAAAAGACAAGAACACTATTGAGAACTCCCAGCTATAACAACTGGAAGCGCCTAGAAATCCTTAGCTTGGTTCACATAATACCAATTTCTTACCGAATAGTTTTATGCCTGCTGGTTTCAAGGCTGCCAACATGGCGCACCGTTGGCAGCAAGGAGACCGCCACCATGTGGGTCTATTTATATCCCTCCAACCTCCCCGGCGTGTAATGCCGCCAGCGAGATGTAGACCCTCAATACGTCCCTCGCACACCACACCCCCCTCGCACACCACACACCCCCCCCCACACCACACACCCCCCCCCACACCACACACCCCCCCCCACACCACACACCCCCCCCCACACCACACACCCCCCCCCACACCACACACCCCCCCCCACACCACACACCCCGCACACACACACACCGCACACACCCCCCACCGCACACACCCCCCATCACACACACCCCCCACACACACCGCACCGCACACACCCCCCCCCACACACACACACACACACACATCCCCCCCCCCACGCGCACACATCCCCCACACGCGCACACATCCCCCCCCACACGCGCACACATCCCCCCCCACACGCGCACACATCCCCCCCCACACGCGCACACATCCCCCCCCCCACACGCGCACACATCCCCCCCCCACACGCGCACACATCCCCCCCCCCACACGCGCACACATCCCCCACACACACACACGCACAACCCACGCACACCTCCCCCACACACACCCCCCCCACACACACGCACACAATACCCCGCCCCCCACACACACAATACCCCACCACACACGCACACAATACCCCCCCCCCCCACAGACGCACACAATACCCCCCACACACACGCACACAATACCCCCCCCACACACACGCACACAATACCCCCCCCCCCACACACGCACACAATACCCCCCCCCACACACGCACACAATACCCCCCCCCCCACACGCACACAATACCCCCCCACACACGCACACAATACCCCCCCCCCGCACACGCACCACACACTCCCCCCTCCCCCCCCCCACACACACCACGCACCCACACCACACACCCACACCACACAAGGCAAGAACACTTCACACAATTTCCCCAGAAATTGTACGTTTTCTAGTCTGATTTGCTGTGCAAAGTACTGAACCATTAGCATCACGCACTGCTACAGGGAGCTTACACTATAATGAATACTCGAATCACACAGGTCCGCTGAAATGGACTGAAATCTCACTGGATCGTAGTGCATGCACTACTACTTTTTTTTTTTTTCTGCACAGCACCAAATCACATGAGATCTGGTGCAAGCAAATGCAGTGCATCTGCAATCTGTATTTGGGGTGTCGTTAAAAATATATTGACATCTGCACCCAGGGCCTTTTGAACACGGTGCAGAAAACGCACATGGAACGTGCACGAAACTAGTTTTTCGTAATGTGTTCTGGTCTGAATGAGCCCATAGGCCCTTGCTATATGGGACAAAGTCATTGTCATTCCATAAATAGTGTGAGTAGTATTGCTATTGAGCAATCCGTGAGGTTTATGGTCCAAACTCATCTAAACATTCTCATGCAATGACATTTTATTAATCAAGACCAGTTTAGAACTTTTAGGGCAGCCTTCACCTAATTTCTGATTGCTGCCTCTGTGTTTAATCCAGGGTATTATTTCTTTATTTTGACAATTTCTAAAGTAAAAAATTGACTTTTTTAAGCCTAAACGTTTGCTAATCGCAGGGAATGATGGTTTTTTTTAGACTTGCTGACGCAAACAAGGTGCTTCTGTATAGGGTAGTATTGTAGGTGTAAAGGCTAAAGGTTCTTACCTTAAAGTATAACTAAAGGCAAAACTTTTTTTTTTATTTTAGACTGGAGAGGGATTAGAACTCCTGCCAGGTTTTATTGTTGTCTGTGATCCCGTTGGGCTACATTCACACCTGAGCATAGCGTTTTCACGCGGTTTTTACCGCGATTTTACTGCGATTTTTACCGTGTTTTTACAGGCGTTTTTTGTGCAGGCGTTTTTAGATTGAATAGAGACCAATGGAAAACGCCTGTAATCTGCCCAAAAAGAAGCTCAAGTACTTTTTTGAGCGTTGGGCATTTTGCTCAGTGTCAAAACGCTCAGATGTGAACAGGGGCCATTGAAATGAATAGGATTTGTCTTGTTGGGCGTTTTGAGAGCTGATCCTAGAGCAGAAAAACTCCCCAAAAACGCCTACATGTGAACGGAGCCTTAAGGAGATTCACCCCCACTATTTGTCCTATTTTCCAATATCATTGAAAGTGAAAAAAATCCCAAATTTCGGGTTGTCCCCAGAAAAGAAATAGAGGGAAACTAGTTCTGGTGACCTAGGGGTCCCCAGGGAATTCCCTTAATTTGCAGAGATTGCCTCTCACTTCCTGTTTGACGTTGGGACAGGAAGTAAAGTGAACTATCTGCAAATGGGACACAGGTGGTGAGAAAAAAAAAATCTGACGGGTTCTATCCGTCTTTCTCTATCCAAAATAAAAAAGTTTTGCCTATAGTTCTACTTAATGCATTCTCTGTATTAAGGTAAAAAACCTTTAACATAAAGCTCCTCTCTAAATACTTACAGCTTGATTCAGCTCTGTGCTTAAAAGCAGCAGTAGTTCTCTCTCTCGCTCCCTCTCCCTCTCCTCCTCCTCACTGAACCCATTGGCTCCTGCTGCTGTCAATCAGATCCAGTGTCAGAGGACAGGGCTGAGCCTTACTGCGCATCAGTGGGGCGGTGGAGTAGAAGCCAGAAGCGCTGACGGGGAACCTCGGAAGAGGAGGATCTAGGCAGCTCTGTGCAAAACCATTGCACAGAGCAGATAAGTATAACCTGTTTAAAAAAAAAAAAAGAGGCTTTACAATCACATTTAATTCTGTATGTTTTGGATGGAGTAGCTTTCAAATGTGTGTGTTTTATGTGCGTTACATAGTCAGATCTCCTGTACATATTACTCTTATCAAGCTGCTGTGATTATAGGGAAAAGTACTGTAACATGATAATGTAAATTGATCATGCTTTACTGTGCAAAGCAGTTGTATGCATAATAGAGCAGCTTGCTTAGCACAGCATCTCTTTATTACACATAGCAACACTGTAACACGCTTGTCAGCTTGAACTAAAATTATCTGTAAGTGCTCATAAAACTATATTGCGTCGTTCAGAAGAGGAAAGCATGTGATGCCAAATGTGTTGACACGTCTGTCTGTGCAGTGTAAAAATCCTTTGTAATCTGTGAAAACACTGAGAGTTATCAAGCTGAGCAGTCACAAGGTGAGATATCTATATGGAATGAAGAATGTTTCCGGATGTCAAACAGGAAGTGAATAATCTCTGTCACGACAGTAAATTTGTCCTGGGCGGATCATTTTATAAGCTTTAAAAAGTTTTAGAAATTAAAACACAGTATCTGTTTTGTTTTCATTCCTGGAAAAACTTCTGAGCCATTATATATAAATTTACCATGTCTAAATTAAAAAGCTGTTACACTCATGTAATGTGTCATCACTTTTAATAGTATTCACTGGGAACTATTAATCGGGATTGGAGTTGTACATAGCAGCTAAATTTATTAAAGCAGTTTTCTACAGGGCATATTTATAATCGAAACCACAAGCATGTGATAAGCAACGGTGTGCAGCAGTTTTGATTAAGTGGGAACCCAAAGCCATTTCATGTTTAAAAAAAAAAAAAAAAATAGTAGGAAAGGATTAGACCCAGTCAGGTTTTTTATTTTTTTATGCGATCTGTTGCTTTTTTTGGTAGTGTCCTCCTTTCAGCGTCGTTGTGTATGCTGCTGGTAGAGGTCAACTTACTTCATTTAGGGAGCAACCTTGTGGGAACTGAAATCACTAAGGGGCATGTTAGGCCTCATGCACATAGGTTTCTTGTATCCTGGCAAGGGAAAATCAGTATTATCAACTCACCAGCTGCATTTTTTCAAAACCGTTTCGCAGAGTTTAACCACCTGCCGACCGGGCCATAGCCGAATGATGGCTACAGCGCGGTCAGCTTATTCTGGGAGGGCGTACAGGAACATCCTCCCAGAATCGCTCTTCCTGTACGCCCACAGAAGTGTCCGTGCTCACTGGGTCCACAGGACCTGGCACATCAGGGATTGTGGTAAAGGGCCAATGACGGCGGCCCTTTACCATGTGATCGCTCTGTTCAATGACCGAGCGATCAGTTGTCAACAAACCGGCGCGTGTCCAGTTCTCTCCGCGCACGCTGTACACAGCAATCGGTACTACGTGAGAGGAGAGACTGCAGCACCACTCACCCATGCCTGATCTGTGCCACATCAGTGCTCAGCCGTGCCAGGTCAGTGTTTAACCGTCCCTCAGCCATGCCACGTCAGTGCCTCACAAAAGTGTAATTTGTAATTTTATGTCTCTAGAGAACCTTACGGTGCTCCCTGAATGTTGGGCCTCTGTGTGTGGCCTTGCTGTGTAAGTCTCACATGTGGTATCGCCATACTCAGAGTAGCAGAATGTGTTTTGGGGTGTAATTTTTGGAATGTACATGCTAGGTGTTAAAAATATCTTAAAAATAGACAACTTTGTGTAAAAAAAAAAAAAAAAAAATGCGCTTCCATTTTCTTTCCACATTTTACAAAAACTTGTGGAAAAAAAATGACACATTCAAAAGACTCCTAATATCCCCTATATTTGCTAGGGTGTTTGCTTTCGAAAATGGGGTAATTTTGTGAGCGTTTCCATTGTCCTGGTGCTCAGGGCCTTCAAAAGTGTAATAGGCTGTTAGGAAATATGTGTAATTTATACTCCTAGAACACCTGAAGGCGCTACCTTGATGTTGGGCCTCTGTGTGTAAAAGTCTCCCGCCATACTCAGGACGAATAGCAGAATGTATTTTGGGGTGTAGGACAAATAGCAGAATGTGTTTTGGGGTGTAGTTTCAAGTATACCTATACCGTGTGAGAAATAACTTGATGTAATATGACAATTTTGTGAAAAAATAAATACATTTTCATATTGCAAAGAATTTGGGAAAAAATTACAACTTCAAAAAACTCACCATGCCTCTTACTAAATATCTTGGAATGTCTACTTTCGAAAAAAGGCATCATTTAGTGGGTATTTGTACTTCCCTACCTTGTTAGGGTCTCAAGAAATTATAGGCCGGCAGTACATCACGTGTGACCATTTTCAATGATTGGCACCATAGCTTGTAGACTATAACCTTCACAAAGACAAAATATGTACTTTATTTGGGTTATATTTACCAAAGCTATGTAGCAGTATAAGTGCCGGTTCACACTGCTGCGGCGATCGCATGTAATGTCGGAGCGCACTGCTCCATTACATGCGATCGGCTGTGCGGTGCGAGTTTAGCCATACACTTTGTATGGCTAAATTCGCACCGCACCCGCAGCAAAGACGCACAGGACCCTTTTTTGCAGCCGCATCAGGATCGGATCGCACAGTGGTTCACACTTGTGTGATCCGATCCTGTGCGAACTGCAAGATCGCACTGCGATATGCGATCAAACTGGGGGTGTCGTTAAGATTTCATTAACACCCCCAGCGTATCGCATATGGCAGTGTGAATTTGCAGGGGTGCTTTTGCGATGCCGGAACAGGCTGCAAATTCGCAGCCTTCCCGCATCGCATAAGTGTGAAGAAAAATTTGCTAAATTTTAAAACCAAAAATCAACATTTTCGGTCTTTTCATTTATAGCGCAAAAAAAAAGAAAGAAAAAAAAAAAAAAAAAACAGTGATTAAATGCCACCAAAAGAAAGCCCTATTTGTATAGGGAAATAAGGACAAACATTTCATATGGGTACAGTGTTGCATGACTGAGTAATTGTCATTCAAAATGTGAGAGCACTGAAAGCTGAAAATTGGTCTGGTTAGGAAGAGGGTATAAGTGCCCAGTTGGTAAGTGGTTAACAGAGTTTGGAGATTGGGAGTTTTTTCTTTTCATTGGTCAGAATTTGAATTTATTCTGGCCATTGGAAAAACAAAAAAAAAAAAAAACACTGAAGTGCTAAATGTGCCTAGCGTTTATGTGCCTTTCAACAGTGTTTAGTGTGTGGTCAGAATTCCCGCTCCTGAATGCAGTTTTAGGGTGCTCAAAAAAGAGCCTATAAACTCCTCTGCTGATAAACTGCTAAAGGCCTTCTATTTAATGTATGTTTCATGAAAATTGTCACACTGAGCATATTACAGTAGATGGTCAGACTTCAGACATAATGTACACTGATCTGTTTTTGAAGGATTTGTTGTTGCAGTGCACCAATACCAGTATCGGTGCCAATACGAAGCTTTTGCATGTGTACTTGGAGGGAGGGGGAAGAAGGAGCAGGAGCAGGAGAAAAGAACATCAACATAGATGGCATATTACCATACATAGAATAACACGATCTGTACCGGTCATTGCTTAGGTAGAGTCAGAAGCTGGAGAGGTAGTTAGGTCAGAGTCCACCCAAAAAGACCAAATTTTATGAAACTTTTTTGGACCGCCTCTGGCCTCGTATATCATTTTATACAGACGGAAAGCTTGGTTAACAAGAGAAATCCATAATGGAACGTCAGGGGGAGCAGAAGACTTCCAACGGGTAGCTATAGCCTTCCTAGCATAGAAGGTCAAGTGTAAAAACCATTTAGTGCGAGCAGGACCATCCTCGTCGTCTACATACCCCAATAGACAACGAAGGGGGCTGCATACGTTGGGCAACTGAGAAATATTAGCAATAAAGGCCGTAACTTCTGACCAAAAGTTGCGGATAGGGGGACAGTTCCAAAACGTATGGAAAAAGGAACCTTCTGCGACATTACACTTGGAGCAGAGCGGAGAAGGTAATCTACTGGCCCCGCGAGTTAATCGTCTCGCCAGAACGTACACGACCGGGTCTAGGCTTATGTCGCAGCGTTCCTATTTGGCTGACAGCCCCCCTACACAGGTGGCATGGGGTCCTGTCATGAGATGGCACCCGCCTGTGTTCCCGGTATGGTGAATAAACGTCTCCGTAACCCCCCCTTGGCGGATTTTGGAGTGGACTGTTTTGGGCCTACCAGAGGCTGGGACTTTGCAGGCCGCATGGGGGGCCCAGGGGATGTGGCGCTCGGTCAATGTTGCAGGGTGCACCTCGGTCGGGCCCTCCAGGGCTGGATGATGTTGTAAGCTGGCGATGGGTCTCCCTGGGGGGTCCTATTGCCACGTTGGCCCGCCATTTTATTGTAGCCTTGTAAAAATAAGTTAAGGGTGTGCTGATATAAATCTTAAAGCTGCAACCAAAGATCCAAATACCCAATATGGATGAGAAATAAAATTAAACAAATAGTCTGGTGCGCTATAAGTATAACCAAACACTATGATGTGTAAAAACACGATATCTCTGTGCATAAACCAATAACGTGATCCAAATACATGTGAATTAAATAAAGCTTAATAATGACAATTATCTAATGACAAGAATCCAAACATGAACCAGGTGATCAATATGACTGCCGAATAAAGTGCAAGTGAACCCCACCACCTTTCGGGGTATCCCCTTACCAGACGGATAAAAGTAAGGTAGAATCTCTGTATGGTGGACGCTATCCCGCACTCTTATTCACCCCATGATAGAGACAGGTATATCAAGCCTCTTACCAAATGAATATTGTAGCACTCATGAATGTATCCCCTTGGGAGACCTTTCTTCCACCGACAACAGCACACCGACCCGGGATATCTCAGAACAAATCTTCTTTGACTCCGGTAAAGTGCATGAGAGCCTTGGCTGTCATGGGACTCCCTCTCCTCATTCTCCTTTGAATGAGGAGAGGAAGTCCCATGATAGCAAAGGCTCTCATGCACTTTACTGGACCAAGAGGGGGCTCAGGAGTCAAAGATGATTTGTTCTGAGATATCCCGGGTCGGTTTGCTGTTGTCGGAAGGAAGGTCCCCTAAGGGGATACATTCATGAGTCCTACAATATTCATTTGGTAAGAGGCTTGATATACCTGTCTCTATAACGGGGTGAATAAGAGTGCGGGATTGCATCCACCATACAGAGATTCCACTCTGGGGGGGAGTTCATTGCACCTTTTATCCGTCTAGTAAGGGGATACCCCAAAAGGTGGTGGGGTTCACTTGCACTTTATTCGGCAGTCATATTGAACATCACCTGGTTCACGTTTGGATTCACATTTCAATCTTCACTAAAGCATTTGTGTTTTTTTATGCACTATGGACTTTTGTGGACTATATTTAGATAATTGTCCTTATTAAGCTTTATTTAATTCAAATGCATTTGGATCACGTTATTGGTTTATGCTCAAGAGATATTGTGTTTTTACACATCATAGTGTTTGGTTATACTTATAGCGCACCAGATTATTTGTTAAATTTTGTTGTAGCCTTGTCTGCAGTTATGGCGGTGGCCATCTTGGGGGGGGGGGGGGTGGTGTTTCTGCCACTTTGCGGTGGATTTTTTGGTGGGAAGGCCCGGGGGTATTTCAGTGGGAGGGGCCCCTCTCTTCAGCCCGGGAAGTTCCTGGCTGGCTTTCTTTTTCTGAGCCACTGCTGACACGTGCAGACCTCCCTGATTAGATTTTTTTTTTCTGTCATTTTTCTCAAAGTTTGCTGACGGTTCTATTAGTGCAACATTGCCATGTGTCCCCACCTGAACCCCTCACGGAGGCCGCAGGGCCCTCTGTATCTCAACTGTCCACTGATGTGATTTCAGTGGTCCTGGAAGCTTTTGTGTCCTGGGTGGAGGTGGCCTTTAAGAGGGCGGGGTGCGCAGAAACGACCCCGCCTACCCCTTGCCTCCTCTGATGTCTCAGACTCTGAGTCTGACCTAGCCACCGCAGATGTGGGTAACCCGGCCGGGTCTGGTACTCCGCGCCATGCCTCCTCTGATAGTGAGGATGAGCTTTCTGCCTCTGCTACTGCACAGGATAAGGTGCTGGTGGATGCACTGGTTGTTTGGGTGAGTGAAACCCTTAAATTGGAGGATACTGCGGTCGTCGCTCCTGGGGCACGGGTTGCCTTCGACACCCATAAGCATCCAAGGGTGGAAAAGTCTTTTCCCTTCCCCACTTATTTTTCTGGCCTACTCGGGAATCTTCTACCGGAAGAATGGGAGTGGCTGAAACATTCTCCCGGGGTGTCTAGGCGGTTTACTAGACGTTGCCCCTTTGAAGAGTCTCTGGTGAAGAAGTCATCGGTGCTACCTAAGGTGGATCCCCCGGTCTCCAGACTTAAGGCTACCATTCTTCCGGTAGAAGATTCCCTATCCTTTAAGGACCCAGGGGATAGAAGGGCGGAGGCTGTGGCCCGCAACATGTAAGCTATGGCGGGGACTGCGCTACGGCCTGCTTTTGCTGCGGCCCTTGTCACCCAAACAGTGACTGAATGGGCGAAGCTGCTACGCCGTGATGTGAAGGGCAAGCCTGTCCCTCCTGAATTTGGGGAACTGTTGGACCAGATGGTGCAGGCGCTGCAGTTTGTTTGCGATGCTGCGCTGGACATTGCTTCCCTTTTGGGTTGCCTGTCGTTTTCGGCGGTGGTCATGAAGCGAATGCTCTGGCTGAAGTGTTGGTCTGCGGATCAGGCTTCTAAGAAGGCCTTGACGGAACTCCCCTTTCAGGGCGACCATCTGTTTGGGGCTACCCTGGACGACATTATTAAAGGTGTTACTGGAGGTAAGAGTATCTTTTTCTTGCAGGCTTCCAGGGGTAGGGATTCTCGCCGTCGGCGGGGTCCGTCCTTTTCGGCTCACAGGAAGTATTCTCGTTCCTCGGGGGCAGCCGATAATGCAAGCCCTTCAAGGCTCCCTCAGGTGGTTCCAAGCGTCCCTGGTCTGAAAAACAGAAGTCCAGTTCCGCCAGACCTGCGGACAAGGCCCCGTCGGCCTGAAGGTGCACCCTCACTCGTGACTGGGGTGGGGGGGCGCCTTTTGCTGGTTCTCAGACTTGTGGCTGGCCCGGATCCCAGACAATTGGGTCTGGGAGGTTGTGCAGTCCGGATACAAGATCAAGTTTCGATCCGCTCCTCTGGTCAGGTTTTCCCCTTCCAATGTCCACATATCCCCGGATCACTTGCGAGCGCTCTATGGTGCAGTGCAGGACTTGCTACAGCAAGGAGTGATAGTGTCTGTTCCGCATGCGGAGCGCTTTCACGGTTTTTATTCCAACCTGTTCACGGTTCCCAAGAAGGAGGGCACGGTGCATCCAATCCTGGACTTAAAGGCACTGAATGTGTTCGTGTGCACTCAAAAGTTCAAGATGGAAGCTATTTGCACGGTGGTGGCCTTCCTACCTCACGGGGACTTCCTGGCCTCAATAGACATCAAGGATGCCTACCTTCACATTCCAATCTGTGCTGCTCACCAACGGTTTCTCAGTTTTGCCGTGGGAGAGGATCACTATCAGTATGTGACGTTACCCCTTGGTCTCGCCTCCGCTCCTCGGGCCTTCACAAAGGTGTTGGCCCCGGTCCTTGGGTTACGACAGCACGGGATATTGGTCCTGGGCTACCTGGACGATCTGCTTCTCCGTGTGGAGTCCCCCACATTGCTGACGGCAAACTTGGGGGTCACCATGAGTACTCTGGAGGAGTTTGGTTGGATCTTAAACCTTCAAAATTTGTCTCTGACCCCTTCCATGAGACATGTCTATCTGGGCCTGACTTTGGACTCGTCCTCTGCCAAGGTGTTTCTTCCTCCGGAAAAGCTCCAGAAGCTCCAGTCAGCAGTTCATTTGTTGATGTCCAGCGAGCGGCCGTCCCTTTGGACCTGTATGAGAGTACTGGGACTGATGGTGTCCTTCGAGGCGGTCCCATTCACTCAGTTCCACACGAGGGTGCTTCAAAAGTAAATTCTTCTCAAGTGGAACAAACACCCGAATTCTCTGGATTCTGGGATTTGGTTAAGCCGCAGGACCAGAGAGTCCCTGGTCTGGTGGCTTCAGTCCCTAATGCTTCAGTCGGGGAAGTCCTTTCTCCCTATATACTGGACAATTGTCATCACGGATGTGAGTCTGTCCTCTGCTCAGGGAGTCTGGTACCTAGAGGAATCTCGATTGGCAATCAATATCCTGGAGCAGAGAGTGATCCGGCTTTGCCTGATGCACTGGACTGACTGTCTGGAGGGTTGTCCAGTGCGCATTAAATCGGACAATGCCACGGCCATGGCTTACCAAGGGGGCACCAAGAGTGTCCTTGCAGCCCTGGAAGTGGCGGACTTTCTACATTGGGCAGAGCGCCATGTTCCAGCTCTCCGCGGTCCACATTCCGGGAGTGGAAAGTTGGCAGGCGGATTACCTCAGCTGCCATGCCTTACATGCAGGGGGAGAGGTTTTTCAGCAGTTGTGCCTTTACTGGGGCACTCTGGATGTGGATCTGCTGGCGTCTCAGATCAACAGGAAAACGTACAGAGATTTGTGGCCCGCTCTCGGGACCCTCTGGCAGAAGCACTGGTGACCCCCTGGGGCCAGTACCGGCTGATGTATGCCTTTTTCCTCCCCTCAGCTGCTGCCAAGACTTCTTCGCAGGATAGAGGTGGAAGGGATTCCAGTCATTCTTGTGGATCCGGACTGGCCTCGTCGCGCTTGGTACGCCGACCTGGTCAGGCTTGTCCCAGACGCCCTGTTGAGACTTCCTCCCAGGGAGGATCTACGGTCCCAGAGGCCTATCTTCTTCCTGCTTTACAGTTGCTGGTGCTGAAGAAAAGCCAGGTGCTGAAGGACAGGGGTTTGTCTGCTTCGGTGATTCCCACTCTGCTAAAAGCGAGAAGGCGACTTTCAGGAATATTTAACCCACCCTCGCTACTATTCGGTTGTTCGGATCTTGGCTTTCCTTCAATGGGGAGTTGATCAAAAGTTGGCCTTGAGTACTATCAAGGGTCAGGTCTCGGCCCTGGCTATTTTCTTCCAGATGCCATTGGCTGCCCATTCCCTGGTGCGTTGCTTCATCCAGGGAGTGTGACACTTGGTATCTCCGGTGCGACCTCCGCTACCGCCATGGGACCTTAATTTGGTGCTCTCGGTGCTCCAGAGGCCTCCCTTTGAGAATATTCAGGAGGTTCCCCTACTTGCCATGTCTCAGAAGGTGGTTTTCTTGGTGGCTATTGCTTCTGCGCGCAGGGTGTGGGAGCTGGCGGCAAGGTGATACTTTGGCCAGATCCGTCTTTCCTGCCGAAGGGGGTTTCCAGTTTTCACTTGAATGAGGACATTGTGTTACCTTCCTTGTTCTGTAAGCCTAAACATCCTAAGGCATTTGCTCTGCATACCAGTCTTTTCGCAAGTCTGACTCGCTCTTTATGCTCACGGATGGCCCGAAGAAAGGGCTGCCTGCGTCTGCTGCGACTATTTCCAGATGGATCAGACAGTGGTGCAGGCTTATTCCATTAAGGGTCAGGTTCAACCTTTCCCTGTCAAGGCGCACTCTGCTCGGGCGCTTAGTGCTTCCTGGGCATTTCGCCATCAGGTGTCTGTGCTTCAGGTGTGCAAGGCGGCGACCTGGTCGTCCGTTCACATCTTCACCAAATTTTATAAGGTGGATGTAATGGCATCTGCGGATGCCTCCTTTGGCCGCAAGGTTTTGCAGGCTGCGGTTTAGGGGGCCCCTGGCTTCCTTGAGGGTATTTTTCTGTTTGTTTTCAGGTGGACCTCATCTGGTTGTTCAGATGAGTCCTGTTTTGCCTGGTTGGCCATGTTGTCCTTGGGAACTGTTTTTTTCTTTGTTCTGCTGTTCCTACCCCTCATTTGGGTACTGATTTGGGACGTCCCTACTGATATGCATCAGAGGACTGCGTTCGTCAATGAATGATAGCGAAAACTGGATTTTTGACTTACGGTAAAATCCTTTTCTCTTGGGTTCGTTAACGGACGCAGTACCCGCCCCTCTAATTTTTTGAGTGGGTTGGTGTACTTTTCTCTGACACTGCTTTGATACAAAACTGACATCCTATGCAGGAAGACAGAGGGTATACCCCCAGGGGAGTAGTGTGCCCCCCTCACCCCCACCGTAGCACCTGTGGTGGACTCTCAGGTTTCTAGGTTAAATAAAACCACCCTTCCCCCAGTGGACGACTATTCATCCTTTA
Source organism: Pelophylax lessonae (assembly GCF_965119305.1). NCBI lineage: Eukaryota > Metazoa > Chordata > Amphibia > Anura > Ranidae > Pelophylax > Pelophylax lessonae. The sequence continues at coordinate 172,280,268 of NC_138769.1, forward strand.
AGGTCTCTTTTGACGAGAGCTGATTCTCTGGTCTGACCATGGCCTTTTTACCATGGCCGGTGTTTGCCATAACCTTGGTTTCCCAGACCTAACGGTATGGGCAAATCTGCTGCGCCAGGATTTGGAAGGGGGACAGTCTCCTCCTGACCTGGCGGACCAGCTGGTCCAGGGGTTGCAGTATATCTGTGATGCCTCTGGGGTTGCAGTATATCTGTGATGCCTCTCTGGATGCGGCTCCCTCAGCCTGCAGGGTGCCTGTGACGGCTGTGACCCTTCGCCACATGATATGGCTGAAATATTGGTCTGCGGACCTTGCTTCCAAGAAGGTACTGAATAATCTCCCCTTTGTAGGAGATCGCCTGTTCGGAGCTTCCATGGAGGATATCATTAAAGCGGTTGTAAACCCTATAAAAAAAAAAAAAAAAAAACCTGCAAGACAAAGGCATAATGAGCTAGTATGCATCGCATACTAGCCCATTATGTGTAACTTACCTTAAAACGAAGCCCCGACACGGACACCCGGACATCGATGCGGGCGCTGCCATGATCCCTCGTCGTCTCTTCCGGGTTCGGCGGCTCCGGCGCGCTGATTGGCCGGAAGAGATGGCTCCAGCGCGCTGATTGGCCGGAGCCGCGATGACGTCACTCCCGCTCCTGCAGACTACCAAGAGAAAAGAGTCATCGCAAACGTGGCCCTTTCTTCTTGGCCCATAAGCAGCCCTTTTGTCCCTCTGGATCTCAGGACAAGGGTTCGAAATCCGCCTGAAACCGCGCAGGAGGATTCAAGAAGCCCTGGCCTGGTAAGCCGAGAGCAGATTTTTCCGGACCTGCAGACAAGCCCACTTCTGCCTGTAGGGGTGCCCTCACTTGTATCTTGGGGGGGGGGGGGGGGTCTTTGATTCTTTCCGTATCCATGGATCTCCTTGATTCAAGACAAATGGGTACACAAGTTGTTTCCGTCCGGTTACAGGATCGAGTTTCGGTCCTTGCCTCCAGCAAGGTTCTTCCCTTCCAACCTGCATTTGTCCCCAGATCGCCTGCGAGGTCTTCTATAAGCGGTAAAAGATCTGCTTTCACAAGGGGTCAGTGTACCGATTCAAGAATCGGATTGCTTTTAGGAATTTTTATTCAAACCTATTGACTGCTCCCAGGAAGGAAGGCAAGGTTCAGCCACTCCTGGACCACCTCAAGGCCTTGAACCGCTTTGTGCGGGTTCAGAAATTTTGTATGGAGCCCACTTGCATGGTAGTGGCATCCCTTCAGCCAGGGGATTTCTGTTCTCCATTGATATCAAGGACGCTTACCTTCCTATCCCAATATGTCAGGCATCAGCGTTTCCTTTGCATTGCCGTGGGCCAGGAGCACTATCAATTTGTGGCATTACCCTCAGGTCTCGCCTTGGCTGCTCGGGTGTTTACGAAAGTTTTGGCCCGGGTGTTAGCATTGCTATGGCAGAAGGGGATTGTGGTACTGGGGTACCTGGACGTCCACCTTCTGCAAGCAGATTCTTTGCATGCCTTAAAAGTCAGTCAATCTGGACATTTGTGCGAACCTTGCAAGCGTTCGGATGGAAACTGAATTTCCAAAAATCTACTCTAGTCCCCTCCACCAAACTGGACTACCTGGGCCTGACCCTGGACTCGGCCTCAGCCTGGGCCTTTCTTCCGGAGGTGAAACTTCAGAAGTTACAGGATATGATTCGGCTCCTGTTGTCCAACCAGAGGTCATCTCTAAGGACTTGCATGCAAGTCCTGGGCCTGATGAGCTCCACCTGTGAGGCGGTTCAGTTTGCTCAGTTCCATAACAGACCTCAGCAAAGAAATTCTTTACAAATGGAACAAGAATCCACGTTCCAATTCTTCCGTTCCTTTTCAGTGTCTCGGGTCTTGGAGTTTCTCCAAAGAGGTGTAGATCAGCGTTTGGCCTTGGGTACTATCAAAGGCCAGATTTCGGCCCTAGTGATTTTCCTTACACGCCTATTGGCCACAAATTCCTTGGTTCACACCTTTTTTCAGGGGGGTCCGCCACCTGGCTCCCCCGGTGAGGTCCCTGTTGCCTCCATGGGACCTCAGTTTGGTGCTGTCTGTTCTTCAGAAACCGCGTGAAAATATTCGTGAGCTTCCTTTACTTTTGTCACAGAAGGTAAGTCGCCTTGGTGGCTATTACTTCACGCAGGGTGTCTGAGTTGGCTGCGTTGTCTTGTCATTCACCTTACCTGGTGGTTCACAGAGACAGTGGTGGTTCATCCCTGCCAGTCATTCCTTCCTAAGGCCGTCTTTGGTTTCCAGTTAACATTGTGTTGCCTTCCTTGTGGCCTAAGCACCCTAAAGAGGTTGCCTTACATTCTATGGATGTGGTTCGGACAATCGGTGTACCTGGCGGCGACTTTTCCAAATATTGGATTCCCTGTTTGTCCTTACGGATAGACTCCCGTAAGGGGCTGGCTGCGTCTGCTGCGACCATTTCCAGATGGATCAGGCAGGTGGTGGTGCAGGCCTATTCCATTAGGGTCAGGATCCTCCTTTCCCAGTAAGGCGCATTCCACGAGGGCACTTAGTGCCTTTTGAGCCTTCCGTCATTAGGCCTCAGTGGTGCAGGTTTGCAAGGCGGCCACCTGGTCGCCGGTGCACACTTTCACAAAATGTTATAAGGTGGTTGTGTTGGCATCTGCAGTTGCTGCATTTGGCGGCAAGGTTTTGCAGGCCACAGTTGGGAGAAGATTAGTCCTCTTAAGGGTGTAATTTTTTGTCAGGTGAGCTCCTGTTTTCCCTGGTTGGCTACGTTTAGCCTTTTAGGAAGTGTTTATTGCTGTGTTCTTCCCACCCCCCATGTCGACACTGCTTTGGGATGTCCCAAGGGTCAAGAAGATATGGAGCTGTGTCCCGTCAATGAATGAAAGCGAGAAAGGGATTTTTGTCTTACCGTAAAACCCTTTTTTCTGATGTTCATTGACACACAGCACGCATCCCTCTATTGAGTTGGGTTATGTGTTATTCTGACACTGCTTGTTACAAAACTGAAGACCTATAGCAGGAAGTGGTAGTATACCCCCCTGGGACTGCCCTATGGGCGCAGTCAAACTTTTCCGCCTAGTGTCCTACTCCGGTAGGGGGCAGCATAAACCTAAGGGTCACGAAGATATGGAGCTGTGTTCGTCAATGAACATCAGAGAAAAGGATTTTACAGTAAGACAAAAATCCAGTTTTTCAATTGCACATTTATTGAATAGTCAAAAAAAACAGTGCCTATAGTTTGTGCTGCTATAACAAAGCCTATGTTATGCTACATGTTCACCTTGTTGATTCATACAGTAAAAGGGAAAAGACTAAGAAATGAGTGTGCTTAAAACTATGAGCCGAATACTCACCGAGGAGCATGATCATGGTATAAACTGGTTAAGTTTTTGTGACAAATGCACGCTTCCTTTTTTTTTTTTCTGGGTACAATTGAAATAAGTGACGATAATGTAATTTTGGAGTCTCACAAAGGTTCAGTGTTGGGGAAAGGAAGTGCTGTGGCAGTCATAAGACACACATGTTCTCTAGTCACGATGTCTCAATCATCATGGCTTGCACGCGCCCAGTAGAGTTTAAACTTTTGTTCTTGAATTTCGCATGTAGCTATTATAATGCTTAGTAGTTACATTTATGAAGCACAGACCATTGTGTCATCCAGACAGTTATTGTGTTTTATCTATTGTGCTGAAACTAGGAGTTATCCAGATACCATATCTTCCTAAATGTATACCTCACTCATAGTAGAGCTCTGTGGCATCTTGTGTGCAAATCTCTGTGGCATCTGATGTAAATATCGCTCTCCGTTATTTGTTTATTTACTGTGATGCTAAACTGGATCCAAATGTGGAATTTGTTTCCTCATAATAATGCCTCTTTACTTTCCAGTTTACAATGTACTTAATGGAGGGGGCGGACCTTTCAGTCATCTGCCCATCCTCCATTCATAATTGGCTTCTATGAATGAAATGCATAGTACATCCTATGAATTAAGGAAGTGGGCGGAACGGGCTGCATTATGGGGCAGTCTTGCTGAGCGTGCAATAATAAGTCTAGTGCAAAGCCCACATGAGCACAAAACAACATTGCTATTTATCCAGCCCTGCACTAATATAGGGTTAATGCACTGGTGAATTTATTTGGAAACTATACTCAACTCTGCTCGAGTAATGTGGGCTCCCTACCTGGCCGCTGACTTCAGGCGGCCAGTTTCCGAGCCTCGATTGGCAGCGTCTTTTTTTTTTGGCCAGGTGGGGATGATGACCTGACACAGGTAAGTAATTTAATTTTACTGCAGAAAAAACAAAACATGTCTTTACTGCATTAAAATTCCTGCCTGTTCGCCATTTTTTTTTATTTTAGCCCTAAAGTGAAGTGCTGTGCATACAATTATGCTGCCTCTTCCTATCTTTCAGTGCGATGAAGTTTCTGCCCACTGCTGTACCCCCAAGGTTTATGGGTTTCCTCTGTTTTGTCTTTGCTGCCCAGGAGTTATAATCACCTCCTAGCTACACAGCGTTTTCTGCTTCCACAGTTGGTTTGTAGGTACCCATGGTGGTGCTTGTTTTTTTTTGTTTTTTTTAGTAGTTGCCATAGTGGACCGCAGCATAACGGTTCCTAAGTGCTAGGGGACCAGTCCCGGAAAGGTCCTAAGGCTGTCAAAACTTTTCTGGTCCATTCATTACTGGAAGCTTTTTTTTCAGAGCCTGGTCTACTGATACATTTTCCCTACAATACGCTTTACTGAGCGTTAATATATTGATATATTATCAATCAACTGTGTTTACACTTTTTAAATCATAATGACAGAAACTACCCAAATGACCCTGATCAAAAGTTTACATGCCCCAGTTCTTAATACCGTGTATTGCCCAATTTAACATCATTGACAGTTTGAGTATTTGTGGATGAGGCTCTACATCTGGTAAAGCTGCCCATTCTTCCTAACAAAAAGCCTACAGTTCCTGTAAATTCCTGGGCTGTCTTGCATGAACTGCACATTAAGATCTCCCCAGAGTGGCTCAATGATATTGAGGTCAGGCCACTCCAGAACCTTCACTTTATTCTGCTGTAGCCAATGACAGGTCGACTTGGCCTTGTGTTTAGGATCATTGTCATGTTGGAAAGACTCCAAGTACGTCCCATGCGCAGCTTCCGGTCTGATGAATGCAAATTTTCCTCCAGTATTTTTTGAGAACATACTGCATTCGTCTTGCCATCAATTTTGACCAAATTTCCTGTGCCTTTGTAGCTCACACATCCCCAAAACATCAGCGATCCACCTCCATGTTTGACTCTTGGCCTTGTTGACTCTTCTCCAAATGTAGCGTTTATGGTTGTGACCAAAAAGCTAAATTTTGGTCTCATCACTCCAAATGACTTTGTGCAAGAAGGTGTGAGGCTTGTCTCTGTGCTGTTTGAGTGTTGAAAGCGGGATACTTTGTGGCATTTGCAAAGTAATGGTTTTCGTCCGGCTTTTCGACCATGCAGCCCATTTTTCTTTAAGTGCCTCTGTATTGTGCATCTTGAAACAGCCACACCACATGTTTTCAGAGTCCTGTATTTGTGGGTTTTTCTTTGCATCCTGAACAATTTTCCTGGCACTTGTGGCTGACGTTTTAGTCGGTCTACCTGACCGTGGTTTGGTTTCAACATAACCCCTCATTTTCCACTTCTTGATTGATTAGAGTTTGAACAGAGCTGATTGGCATTCTCAATTCCTTGGATATCTTTGTATATCCATTTCCTGTTTTATACAGTTCAACTACCTTTTCCCGCAGATCCTTTGACAATTCTTTTGCTTTCCCTATGACTCAGAATCCAGAAACGTCAGTGCAGCACTGGATGAAAGATGCAAGGGTCTGTCATGAGTACAGAAACTCATTGACCTTTTATACACACACACACACACACACACACACACACACACACACACACACACACACTAATTACAAACAAACAGATCATAGGTGAGGAATGGATGGTTACCTTTTAATAGCCTTTCAAACCTCTTTGTGATTTTTGCCAACTTGTGTGAATGTTATCAGGCCAAAATCACCAGGGTATGTAAACTTTTTAAATCAGGGTCATTTGGGTAGTTTCTGTTATAATTTAAAAAGAGTAAACACAGTTGATTGATAATAAATGGCTTAGGCCCAACGCTAACCATGAGTGAAAGAAAAGTTTGTGTTCATATTCTCGGAAAGATGGCCAAGTAATCATAAATTCTGCCAGGGTATGTACACTTCTAAACACAACTGTAGATAGTGATACACTAACAAATTGAAGCCAAATTCCAGCTTGCACTGCAGTTACACAGGCAGATACAGCAATAGTTTTTTCCTTTTGGGATAAAGGGTTTTACATGAATAAAACCTGATCATTTTAAGCCCCTCTGTCAGTGTCTTCGCACTGATACATTTGCAGGAGAACCTGTTGTGTTGAAAAACAGACTTACTGGCCAGATCCCAAGTTAAAAATAAAGGAAAGAAAGCCTAAAAAAGAAAACTATTGCAGCCCTCAAATCTCAGAATTAGTAAGCTGCAATTTAATGTTTGCTTTTGGGTTTAATACCACTTTAAATTTATGCAAAGAACCTATGATGCCAGACATAGCATATCACAAGGGTAAATGTGACTAAATGAAAAGACTCAGCGTGGTACAGGCAGTACAGGAATAAAGCGAAAGGTGGGCATAGTAACATGTTGGAGATCTGCTTGTTCTGACTAATCAGTTATATTGTAAATGAATGGGCTGATAGTGACTAATTCTGCTTCCGCATAAATCTGACTGTAGAAGGCTTTTCTTCGAAACAAATGAAATCTATTCGTTTACTGGCGATAACCCAGCTTCCAGCACTGTAAGCAAGATTGTCCTCATAGGTCATTACTGTTAATTATTGTTAACTCCAGTTGTAGATGGCAGTATGTCCTTTTTAAATTTGCCAGGTAAAAACACTTTTTATAGTACATGAAACTTTCAGAAATGACTGTTCTCTATGTAACTCAAATATTCTCTAGCACCAGTGAGGGGTCCAAGCTGTGCTCTGCAGGGTCTCTACATAAATGAAAACGCTGTGCATTGAAAGCTGTTCTTTTCTGAAGATTTGGTATGTAGCTTAGCTTGATACAAGTCGAATTGCAAAATTGTTGCTGATTTCAGTGCATTATACAGGAGATGAAAATTATAAAAAGTTAATTGCTTCCTCCCAAAAACGTTTTTTCTCTTTTTGTTCATTGACGGACACAGCTGCTGATTGTCATAACCATTGGGTTATACTGCCCCCTACAGGAGTAGAACACTAGGCAGAAAAAGAATCTGGCTATGCCTTTGACCTACGCCTTTTTCTCTTACGTCCTCCAACAGTCGCCGCCTCTCCATATTCGTCACTATGGGGTTATTGACCTTTTCTCCGTAGGAGTAGCTAGGCAACAGAATGTCAATATTAAAAGCTTTTAGCATATCCCACCCCCAGGGGGTGGTCCCCTCAGTCAATACCCTCCTGCTTCCTGTATCCATACCTCAGTTTCATTGTCTAGCTTTCAGGAGTAGCAGGCTGTTTCTGTGCTGGGGCTTTTTGTCTCAGCCTTTATCTTTTTTGATTTTATTTGAGTGTTTTTTCTCTATTTTTACTTAGCTGTTTATTTCTTCAGCTTTAGTTAGTTCTTCTGATGAAGAGGATCGTGCGGGCTGGGTCTCGGACTGGCCCCCCTGGTCGCAGGTTGTGTGTGTCAGTGGCTTCCCAGCCTGCCATCGAGCGTTCAGTCAGGTTTTTTTTCCTGGCATGTGTGAACGACCCATCCCTGTTCGCTGCAGGGATGCTGCGGTGAGGTGGCTACCTCACTGGACGCCATGCGGTTTCGCACCGCAGTTCTGCTGCGTCCTGGCTGCGACTCTCCCTGTCCTCTGTGCAGCGGCTTGATCGCTTGGGCGGGCTCCCCACGCCATTCAGAAGGTAAGTGCATCTGTGTGGGGACCTGTCTGTTTAGTGGGTGTCAGTCTGGGACTGTGTAACCCTGCTTTTCTGTACACACTATTGGTCTGTTTTGCTGCCTTCTGTGGGCTACAAGTAGGGGGGCTACCCTGCACTGTTCTGTGTTTCAGACTGTGTGCTTTTTCTGTGTGACAGGCTGTATGCTGTGGGGCATGATGTGACCATGTTTGTGCATACATGCGGCCGCTGCTGCGGTCCACCATTGTTTTATTATACTGCAGGCGTGTGATGGCGATTACTGTATACAGGGAGCGGCGTTTTTGGCGCCAAGCGCCGCCATTTTGGCGGCGATCGCTCCAGCCTCATGTCAGCGCTGCATGATCTCTGCCTTTGCATTCCTCCTCCGGCGGCCATTTTTTTGTAGCCTTCCATAGGCTTTATAGGAGCGGTCGTTATTGCATCACTTCCTTTTCCCTGAGCACAGCGATCGATGCAGCAGCCTAAGTGATCTCTTACCTTCTCTTATTCCTGTATTTATTGCCTAAAGTTTGTACTTCTCCCTGTGGGGGTCGGTGTGTGCTGTGTGTGTGCGGTGGGCTGCGCTCGCCGCGCTTTTAAAGGGGCAGTTACCCTGTTTTTCCTGCAAACTTTTGGGGGGCATGGATTCTCAGGAAAGCAAATTTCCTCCCACTTTAATGGGAGGCCAAGGGGCTGCTGCTGCTCCCCCCGAGGGGGGCGATTTGGCTACCATTGTGGCTAACCTGGCTGCTCAGGTGCAGATGCTTGTGGCTGCTCAATCCACAAAACGGCCCAGAGTTTCAATCCCCTCTGATTCAGAGGGCGATGGGGCTGCTATGGCTGGGGTCCCCTTATCGGGGTCCCGTTCGTCCCTGGACTTTGCAGGGTCGGAAGGGGAGGCAGAGGTTGAAGGGGTTGATGATTCCCCCCCTGGCTCGTCTGAAGAGCTTGCAATCATGGATGAATTGGTTGCTTCTATCAAACAAACGCTGCATTTGCAGGATGAACCATGTCCTCCTGCCGTCCTGGCCTCTTATGGGACGCAGCGGAGACGCAAAACATCGCATGTTTTCCCTTGCACTGTGGATTTTCAGCGCGCTGTTAGTGAACAATGGCGAAATATAAAGAAGCCTTTTGCTGTGCCAAGTAGGTTCAAGCTGCGTTATCCCTTCACGCCCGCCACTGATGAACGCTGGTGTGTGCCGCCTCCGGTGGATCACGCGGTGGCGGTTTTGAATAAATCTACTGCGATTCCGGCGGAAGATACCCCGGTGTTCCGGGACCCCACGGACAGGAGACTGGAGTATCTTGCCCGCCATACTTACTCGGTTACCGGTTCCATGCTAGAAGCTATTTTTGCTTCCTTTATGGCAGCTCAGGCTGTCGCAGATTGGACGCAGGTGCTCAGGGGCGTCCTGGTGGCTGATTCTGCCCCGCCGACAACGTTGGCTATGGTGGATCAAATTCATCGGGGTGTCATGTATTTGTGTGATGCGGAATTAGATGTAATCCCTTTGGCTGCACGTGTGCACAGCGTGGCTGTGTTGACGCGCCGCTTGATTTGGCTGAAATGTTGGTCTGTGGACCAATCTTCTCGCAAAACTTTAGCTAATCTGCCCTATACGGGTTCTCGCCTTTTTGGCGACTCCCTGGATACGCTGATAAAGGGGATCTCTGGGGGTAAGAGCACGCTCTTGCCCCAGTCTCACAAGGCTAAGGGTGCTCAAGGTAAGAAGCATGCTTCGTTTAGGCCCTCTCAGGGGTCCTTTCGTGCCTTTCGGTCGCACTATAAGGGCAAACCGTTCAAAGGTCAAGGCTCCCAAAAGAAGCCATGGACAGGTAAGCAGAAGTCCGGCCAGTCCGGGTCTGCTGCCCATAACAATGCGGCCTGAAGGGACGCCCTCACCCAGTTCTGGGGTGGGGGGACGTTTGCTCGGTTTTCTTCAACCCTGGCTGGCCCGCGTTCGGGACAGGTGGGTTCAGGAGATCGTTCGGTCCGGTTACAAGATCGAGTTCCTCTCTCGGCCGGCGAGCAGATTTTTTCCCTCAAACCTTCAACTGTCTCCGGAGCGTTTGCGGGATCTGCACCTGGCAGTGCGGGACCTGCGGGCTCAGAGAGTGGTGGTTCCGGTGCCTCATCGGGACAGATTTCGGGGGTTTTATTCGAATCTGTTCACTGTGCCCAGGAAGGAGGGCAAGGTACGTCCAATTCTGGACTTAAAAGCTCTGAACCGCTTTGTGCGGGTTCGCAAGTTCCGCATGGAATCCCTGCGCTCGGTGGTGGCTGCTCTAGTTCCGGGAGAATTCATGGCATCCATCGATTTTGAAGGATGCGTACCTTCACATCCCCATTTTCGAGGGTCACCAGAGGTACCTTCGATTCCCCATTGCGGAGGATCCTTACCAATTCGTGGCGTTACCCTTCGGTCTCGCTTCGGCTCTGCGGGTGTTCACCAAGGTGCTTGCACCGGTTCTGGCTTTATTGAGAGCCCAGGGCATCTCGGTCCTGGGGTATCTGGACGACATTCTGGTTCGGTCTGCGACCAGTCAGGGTCTGGTGAGGGCCCTGTCCGTCACGATGCAAACTCTACAGGAGTTTGGTTGGACGATAAACTTTCCAAAATCGACGCTGTGCCCGTCGGTTCGTCTTCCCTACCTGGGAATGATCCTGGACTCTGTTCAGGCGAAGGTCTTCCTGCCGGAAGACAAGCTCAGGACACTTCAGGAAGAAGTGAGGTCCCTCCAGGACGTTCCGTGCTCCTCCCTCCGGACGGGCATGAGGTGTCTAGGTTTGATGGTCTCGGCTTTCGAGGCGATTCCCTTTGCCCAGTTTCACACGAGGGGTCTCCAGGCGGAGATTCTGTCCAGGTGGGACGGGCGACCACAATCTCTGGATCTTCAGATCTCGTTGAGTCTTCTCACCAGAAGGGATCTTCTGTGGTGGCTCCAGTCCCCTGCGGTGTCGGGGGGCAAGTCTTTTCGTCCTCTTTCGTGGACGGTGATCACCACGGATGCCAGCCTGTCGGGCTGGGGTGGTGTTCTGGGCGTTCTGTCCGCCCAGGGTACTTGGTCGGAGGGGGAATCCTCCCTTCCGATAAACATTCTGGAATTGCGGGCGATAAATCTCTGCCTTCGAAGTTGGACGGACAGGCTTCAGGGCCGTCCGGTTCGGGTGTAGACGGACAATGCCACAGCGGTGGCCTACATCAACCACCAAGGGGGCACCAGGAGTGCCCGAGCGGCTCGGGAGGTGGCCGATATTCTGTCCTGGGCCGAGACGCACGTCCCGGCGATCACGGCGGTTCACATTCCGGGGGTGGAGAACTGGCAGGCGGATTATCTGAGTCGCCAGACTCTGGACCAGGGGAATGGTCGCTCCACCCGGATGTCTTCCAGATGTTGTGCGCGAAGTGGGGTCTCCCAGATGTGGACCTGTTCGCATCTCGTCTAAATCACAAGGTGGAAAGGTTCGTGGCAAGGACGCACGATCCTCGGGCAGACGCGTCAGACGCGTTAGTGGCTCCATGGCATCAGTATCGACTGATGTATGCATTCCCACCAATTCAGTTGCTATACCGGTTCCTTCGCAGGTTGTCCTCAGAACCGCTCACGGTGATTCTGGTGGCGCCAGACTGGCCTCGCCCGGTCTTGGTACGCAGACCTCGTGAATCTGGCGGTCAACGCTCCATGGCGTCTGCCTCTTCGAGAAGATCTTCTGTCTCAAGGACCGATATTCCATCCTGCTTTACAGTCGCTGGCTTTGACGGCCTGGCTGTTGAAACCGAGGTCCTGAAGGATAGGGGTCTCTCCCCGGAGGTCATTCATACTTTAATCAATGCTAGAAAAGCCTCTTTGGGGAAGATTTACTACCGTACTTGGAAGGCATATTTTGCCTGGTATGAGTCCAGGGGGTTTTCCCCTCGCTCATACTCGGTGTCTAGGGTGTTGTCTTTCCTTCAAACGGGTGTGGACCAGCGTTTAGCGTTGGCCACGATTAAGGGTCAGATTTCTGCGCTGGCCGTTCTTTTTCAACGCCCTGTGGCGTCTAATTCTCTGGTTAACACCTTTGTTCAAGGGGTGCGACACCTGGTCCCTCCTCGGAGGGAGCCTTTGCCTCCATGGGACTTGAACCTCGTTCTGTCCGTGTTGCAGCATGCTCCCTTTGAAAAGATCAGGGAGATCTCATTGCTTCTGTTGTCTAAGAAGGTCGCTTTTTTGGTGGCGATCACTTCGGCTCGCAGAGTGTCGGAGCTGGCAGCCTTGTCCTGCAGGTCTCCGTATCTGGTGCTTCACTTAGATAAGGTGGTCTTGCGACCTAATCCTTCTTTTCTTCCGAAAAGGATCTCGGAATTTCACCTCAATGAGGACATTGTCTTGCCTTCACTTTGCGCGAAGCCTAAGCATCCAAAGGAAGTGGCTTTGCATTCCTTGGATGTTGTTCGGGCGATCAGGGTTTACCTGTCAGCGACAAAATCTTTTCGCAAGACGGATTCTCTCTTTGTCCTTCCTGAGGGACCTCGGAAGGGCTTGGCGGCGTCGGCTTCTACCATTGCCAAATGGATCAGACAGACTATTGAGCAGGCATATGCTTTGAAGGGCAAAGTTCCCCCTATGCCTGTGAAGGCGCACTCTACCAGATCTCTGAGTACGTCTTGGGCCTGTCATCATCGGGCCTCTGTGGCCCAGGTGTGTAAGGCGGCGACTTGGTCGTCCGTTCACACTTTCTCAAAGTTCTACAAGGTGGATGTTCAGGCATCGGCAGATGCTTCCTTTGGCCGCAAGGTTTTTAGTGCGGCAGTACCTTAGGGTCCCTTGTTTTTGGGCCCTTGGCTGTTTTGGGATGCTTTTATCCCTGGGTTATTTGTTTTTCCTGGGTTATTGCTCCTGTTGAGCAAGTTTTTTTCATGCTGCCCAGCTGGTTTCCTTCCTTTTGGTAAGGTTCCTTTCTCTGATGTGGGTCCGGCGTTGCCTTAGGCGCGACTGCGTTTTCCCACCCCTCATGTATGCACTGCTTTGGGACGTCCCCATAGTGACGTATATGGAGAGGCGGCGACTGTCGGAGGACGTAAGAGAAAACGGAATTTTTGTAAAATCTTACCTGTAAAAATCCCTTCTCTGAGTCCTCCGACAGTCGCCGCCCCCGCCCCTCTTTTGGGGTTTGTTTATGTACTCTACTGCTATTCTACTGAAACTGAGGTATGGATACAGGAAGCAGGAGAGTATTGACTGAGGGGACCACCCCCTGGGGGTGGGATATGCTAAAAGCTTTTAATATTGACATATTCTGTTGCCTAGCTACTCCTACGGAGCAAAGGTCAATAACCCCATAGTGACGAATATGGAGAGGCGGCGACTGTCGGAGGACTCAGAGAAAGGAATTTTACAGGTAAGATTTTACAAAAATTCAGTTTTTCTGCCTAGTCAGGAGTTAAGGACATAGTTCCCTGCTTGGGATCTCTGGTCCTGGCAATTTTTTTTAAATGGAAATTTTTTCTCTTGTTTTTTTCCTGTGAGATCTACAATCAACTACCAGACAGGGCGACGGGCCGAATAATCTAGATCTAGTGGTCACCCTAGTCTGGCCAGTGAGCGCGCGCAGACCAAGTTTCGCGCTTGGTCGGCTGTGACATAGCCCCATCGGATGGAGGCTGGCCTACGAGTTAAACACCTTGCGAGGTCGCATACGACCGGGTCTTGGCCCGAGTCGCACCATTCCTCCTGGCCGGCGCCCCCCCAATTTCGATGGAGGGGTTGTCTGGAGCGGTGCCCACTCGGTTCCTAGTAAGATGGGTAGCTGTACCCCCGCCCCCTCCCCCTGGAGGGTTTTAGAGTGGACGTGGGCCCATCCTTGGGATGGTCGGACCCCTGGGTTCCCCTCCTTTCTGTCAGGTACCCCCCTTTAATTTCCACTTATGCTGGGGCTATTTGGGTGGTCTGGTCCAACTTCTAGGGTGGGGACAGAGCACTATACTGGGGATGGGGGCTGGGGGGGGGGTCGCAACCAGACAATTGGCTGTGCGTTGGTGGTTGTAACTGGTGGGGGCTCCTGCCAGGGCCCATTGTCCTGCCCGACTAAAATTTTATGTCAATAGCACCTTTCTAAATATATTTACCTAGAAAAATGGTGACGTGTTCAATACTTATTTTACCCGTTGTATGTTCTTGGGGAACAGTGGTAAAATTCGTATCATGGCTGAAGCTGCAGCCATGATCCTGCGATCATTCTTTAGAGGCAGTGATGCAGTTTCTTGAATAAGTGATCCGAGCAGCTTAACATCCACCTGTACACTATAACAAGCAGTGGAGGGATGACCAACCCCATTGCTCGATAAAAAGTTTTTGGGCTCTCCTGTTCCCATGGGGAGCCTGAGGCCGCTCTGGTTTGTCACCCCAGCTGACCATAGAGACGAAGGAGGAATTTCCATTCCTCAGTCGACTGCATGGTGTATAAAACCATAAGAGGCTGGCTAGTAAAGCAGCTAATCAAACCAATCTCAGATTGGCTGCTTTTGGGGGCACAGGAAAGGTATAGGGTCTAATAGGCCCCAGATCTTTTAATAAAGAGTACCTGTCACTGCCTATGCTTTTACGAGCCAGTTTTAAAGCACAGCATGTTTAGTATGTATTTACTTGGCGCTTTCATCCTAATCCTGACTATCTAAGTATTCAATGACCTGACATTCAAGATTAGTCTTTTCAGATTTCATTGCCTGCATACTAGTTCGAGTGATGTCAGATGACAGCCTTGGCGCATTCACATTTAAAAATAAGTCAACAATGATAGAATTTACATTTCTCCAAACATTTTGACTTTAAGTGCCTTTTGCGTCCTCTCCTGGATCCCCTTAAGGCACTAATGACATGAGACGGTAACCACACTCGTGCCTTACGGTAGGGAAGCGGTTACACCTGGATCATGGTTAAGGCTATAACCATGATCCCAATATTTTTAGAGCTGGCTATTCTCTTTCATGTAAAAGTAATCCTAGCGGCTGGGTAGCTGCTGGAATGCTTTTACAGGTGGCAGAAGCATCCAGCTCCAGACTGAGGAACTGAAGTTGTTCCTCCCTCTGTTTGACATCAGAACCTGGAAGCGACTCCTGGTCAGTGAAGGATGCATTGGAGCCCAGAGGAGAGATGGGGGGGTCTATTTCATAAAGATCCTTTGTGACAGCAATAGCAGTGACGTACTGTTTACATTCCTTGTGACAGCAATAAAAGTGATCAATACTTTTTTTTTAAGAAACAGTTAAAAAATATACTAAAAAAGCTCCCCCCCCCCCCCCTCCATCGTGTTCAACAGCAGTGGCAAACAGTGAGGTATCACTGCGATCCTCTGAGCGAAAGTAATAATTCTAGCACCAGACCTCCTGTGTGCATGATTTTTTTCCCCATTGAGATCTGATGTCTTTTCAAAGTGTTATAAAATATATTTCTCTAGCGCTCATTGACAGACGTAGTCCTCGGTGATACAGCACCTTCGGGTTATGTTGCCTCCACAGGAGCAGGACTAGACAGGAAATTAAAAAGCTCTGGCCACACCCTAGGGGCAGTCCCAGAGGGTATATCCTCTCTCTCTCTGCCTCAGCAAATCAGTTATTTTCTGTCTAGTTAGGAGTAAGGACCTAGATACCTTGCTGGGATCTTAGGTCCTGGCAAGATTTTTTTCTTAAAAGATTTTTTTAGACAGCTTTTTTTTCTCCAGTGTTCCTGTGAGATCTTCAAGCAAGAAAGCTGAACTGGGCGACGGGCTGGATGTTGAGATCCGGTGGTCACCCCAGTTCAGCCTACGAGCGCGTGCAGGCCATAGCTCCGCGCTGGGTCGGCCGCGACAAAGTCCCATTAAAGGACTAACCCCGCGAGTTAAACGTCTCGCTGAAACGCCAAAGACCATGAGTCACGGCGTCCATATCGGTCGACAGCCCTCCCGCCCCGGTGGAGAGGGGTACTGTCAGGAGTTGGTGCCCGCCTGGTTCCGGTATGGTGAGTAGTATGTTCCCCCTTTTCCCCTGACGGGTCTTGTGGTGAACGCGGGCCCCTCTCTGTATGGTAAGATAGAGTCCCTCTCTATCCTATAAATGACACAGATCCTCCTATTTTGAGTGTGATTTTATGTGCAAAAAGCCAGGAGGCTTGGTTTGGGAGCTAACAATCTAATTGTATACATGTTAAAAAGATTGTAATCAGTGGCATTCTGGGAATCTTACGGTGATAAATATAAGCTACCTACCAGTCAGAAGCCACGGACATGTAGACTGCCTTCCTAATCAGATCTCCAGCTATTAGCAGGCCTCCCGAATGGCCATGCGGTCCGCCAGGGCCGGTACCGCCAACCACGCCAAATCCCCATGCAGAGAGAGTGTTGTGTGCTCTGCAGCACACCGCTATTCAGTACAGGCCGCCGCCATTTTTTTTTGCTGGATCCCACGAGCCGCCATTTTGGCGTAGCCTCGTGTCTCCAGCATGGGGGCGGCCATGTTTGAGGTGATCCAAACACCTCGTGGAGCTAGGGGAGGCGCCGGAAGGCGTGCAGAGGGGCGGAGCCGCCTCCTTTCTTCCTGGGCAGCCAGCCAAAAGACTTCCTGTTTGTCAAGACAGCGCTGTAACCTGTTGCAGTTAAACTCTGAGCATCAAGTGGTGAGCCTGGGGGTTTATCTATCTCTCTCTCTCTCGATCGATAGGGATCCCTAGCAGGTAACACTAAGGGGCTTTTTGTGGCGCTGGGGGTCTGAAAAAAAAAAAAAAAAAAAAGTTTTTTATTTTTGAATTATATTATCCAGGAAGTGACTGGAATTATCATGGACCCTGCCACACATATTCCCCCACCTGTTTCCCTCGAGGGGGCCACGGGACCCGCCGGTGCACAGAGTGTAGAGTCATTTACAGCAATTTTGGAGTCTATGGTGGCTCGGGTGGAGGCGGCCTGTCAGGGACGGGGGTCAAGGAAGCGACCCCCGCCTACCCCTATACTATCTGACACCTCTGACTCAGATTCAGAGATGGTCACTGCAGTTGCAGGTTCCTCTGCAAGGGCTATTATCTCAGGTAAAGCTTCCTCAGACAGTGAGGAGGACGTTTCTTCTCCCGCTATAATTCAGGAAGAAGCATTGGTGGACGCACTAGTTGTGGCAGTGCAGGAAACCTTAAAACTTGAGGCTTTACCGGCAGAGGCAACTGAAACAGAGATTCCTTTTGGTACTAATAAGCCCATCAAAACGGTGAAGGTTTTTCCTGTACCCAAGTGTTTCGGTAATCAGATTAAAGGAGAATGGGAGCATTCTAAACGTACCTTTACTATTTCCAAGCGTATTGCTAGACGCTATCCGTTTGAGGAATCCATCATTAAGAAATGGACGGTACCACCAGTGGTGGATCCACCTATTTCCAGGCTGAATAAAGCCACGGTTATCCCAGTGGAGGACACTTCGTCCTTTAAGGATCCGGTGGATCGAAAGATGGAAGCAGAGTCCCGCACCATCTTCTCTCTGATAGGGTCAGCATTTAGACCAGTAATTGTTATTGGTCTAGTTTCCCAGACACTTACGGAATGGGCGAGTATGGTACGCCAAGACCTTAGGGAAAAAGATATTCCCCAGGAGACATCTGATTTGATGGAACAGATTATACAAGGGCTACAGTTTATCTGTGACGCAGCCTTGGACACTACTCCCTTATTAGGGCATGCATCTATGTCATCGGTCATCCTCAGACGTGTGCTGTGGTTAAAATGCTGGTCAGCTGACCTAGGTTCCATAAAGACCTTGACAAATCTCCCTTTTTAGGGGAATCGTCTATTTGGGGCCAACCTAGATGAAATCATCAAGGATGCCACTGGGGGCAAGAGCACTTTTTTGCCACAGGCTGCTAAAGCTAAGGGACCTCGCAACAAGCGAGGACCTTTCTTTACCGCCCATAAAGGGCGCCCGGCTGGTACAAGCGGGAAAGGCAAGACTCCTCCAGGAGGATTCAAGAAGGGCTGGTCGGACAAGCAGAGGACCAACCCAGCCAAACCCGAAGCAAAGGAGTACACAGCCTGAAGGTGCGCCCCCACCCGGTTTCAGGGTGGGGGGACGTTTTCACCTGTATTCAGGACATTAGATCGAGCATCAACCACTACTACCAGTGCGATTCTTCCCTTCCAACATTTAAGTACTACAGGAAGCGGTAGTTACCGTTCCCTGAATAGATCTTTTCCTTTACCTTTTCCTAAGATTAGTCCCTATACCTCACAGGAATCGGATCTGGTTGACCAGATAGGCCAAGTAGCCTCTAGTCGGGTGACTTCGGTCCCTGAGGTTCAACCAGAAAAGATCACCCTTCCTGATAGCAATCAGGTATCTGATAAATGTGTGGGAACAGAAAACGACCAGACTTTCTCGGATGGTCGGGGCCAGATACCTCTAGGGACGCCTGGTTCAGATTCTATCAGCGCCAGTGGTCCTAGAAATTCTAGGCTGGCCTCCTCAAGCCGGCCTGGCCGACTTGGACATGCTAGTCGCAGACGTTCCGTGGGAACTTCGTCTCAGGGAGTGTCTGTGGTCTCAAGGACCAATTTATCATCATGCTTTACAGTCGCTGGTTTTAATGGCCTGGCCATTGAGACCCAAGTACTGAAGGACAGAGGTTTGTCAGCTTCAGTTATTCCTACCCTTATTAAAGCAAGGAAAGCGACTTCCAGCAAGGTCTATTATCACACATGGAAGACTTATATTTCGGATTTCCTCCACGTACCTATTCGGTGACTCGAATATTGGCCTTTTTGCAACAAGGGGTTGAGCAGAAGCTAGCCTTGAGCACCATCAAGGGTCAAGTTTCAGCATTAGCAATCTTCTTTCAGAAGCCTTTAGCTACCAAGTCCTTGGTGCGGAATTTCATCCAGGGGTGCGGCACCTGGCTCCACCAGTCCGCGCGCCCTTACCGCCCTGGGATCTTAATTTGGTTTTGTCGGTTCTACAGAAACCTCCCTTTGAAAACATCAGGGAGATTCCCTTGCTTACTTTATCCCAGAAGGTGGCCTTCTTGGTGGCTATTACTTCTGCTCGCAGGGTGTCAGAACTGGCTGCATTATCATGCCAGTCCCCATACCTAGTGATTCATAGGGATAAGGTAGTACTTCATCCTAAGCCATCTTTTCTTCCTAAGGTGGTTTCAGATTTTCATCTGAATGAAGATATTGTACTACCTTCCTTGTGTCCTCAGCCCAAGCATCATCGGGAACATGCGTTGCATTCCTTAGATGTGGTTCGGGCAATCAGGGTATACCTGAAGGCTACGGAATCATTCCGTAAGACGGATTCACTTTTTGTGATCACGGATGGCCCCAGAAAGGGTTTGCCTGCATCTGCCGCGACCATTGCCAAATGGATTAGACAAACGGTGGTACAGGCTTATTCTATTAAGGGTCAGAGTCCTCCGTTCCCTGTTAGGGCGCACTCCACTCGAGCGCTCAGTACTTCCTGGGCCTTTCGCCATCAGGCGTCAGTGGTCCAGGTATGTAAGGCGGCCACCTGGTCGTCGGTACATACCTTTACAAAATTCTATAAAATTGATGTGACGGCATCGGCAGATGCCTCATTTGGCCGCAAGGTTTTGCAGGCCGCAATTTGAGGAGACCGGCGGTCTACCTCGAGGGTTTTTTCTGTTTGAAAAAAAAAAAAAAAAAGAAAGATTTTTTCTCTTTTTTGTTGAGTCTCATCATTAAGGATGAGCATTGTAAACTTCTAGTTGGCACCGGTTGGGCCTTCTAGATTGGGATTTGATTTTCATTTTCCCACCCCTCATTTGTGATACTGCTCTGGGACGTCCCGAAGGTGCTGTATCACCGAGGACTACGTCTGTCAATGAGCGCTAGAGAAAAATGGATTTTTGTAAAATCTTACCATAAAATCCTTTTCTCTTAGCTCATTGACAGACGTAGTCCCCGCCCCTCTGTTTTTTGAGTTGGGTTGGGTTAAAATCTCTAAAGACTGCTTTTTCACGTAACTGATTTGCTGAGGCAGAGAGAGAGAGGATATACCCTCTGGGACTGCCCCTAGGGTGTGGCCAGAGCTTTTTAATTTCCTGTCTAGTCCTGCTCCTGTGGAGGCAACATAACCCGAAGGTGCTGTATCACCGAGGACTACGTCTGTCAATGAGCTAAGAGAAAAGGATTTTATGGTAAGATTTTACAAAAATCCATTTATACACACACACACACAGTGCCTTGCGAAAGTATTCAGCCCCCTTGAACTTTGCGACCTTTTGCCACATTTCAGGCTTCAAACATAAAGTTATAAAACTGTAATTTTTTTGTGAAGAATCAACAAGTGGGACACAATCATGAAGTGGAACAAAATTTATTGGATATTTCAAAAAATTTTAACAAACAAAAAACTGAAAAATTGGGCGTGCAAAATTATTCAGCCCCTTTACTTTCAGTGCAGCAAACTCTCTCCAGAAGTTCAATGAGGATCTCTGAATGATCCAATGTTGACCTAAATGACTAATGATGATAAATAGAATCCACCTGTGTGAAATCAAGTCTCCGTATAAATGCACCTACACTGTGATAGTCTCAGAGGTCTGTTTAAAGCGCAGAGAGCATCATGAAGAACAAGGAACACACCAGGCAGCCCTGAGATACTGTTGTGGAGAAGTTTAAAGCCGGATTTGGATACAAAAAGATTTCCCAAGTTTTAAACATCCCAAGGAGCACTGTGCAAGCGATAATATTGAAATGGAAGGAGTATCAGACCACTGCAAATCTACGAAGACCTGGCCGTCCCTCTAAACTTTCAGCTCATGAAGACTGATCACAGATGCAGCCAAGAGGCCCATGATCACTCTGGATGAACTGCAGAGATCTACAGCTGAGGTGGGAGACTCTGTCCATAGGACAACAATCAGTCGTATACTGCACAAATCTGGCCTTTATGGCAGAGTGCCAAGAAGAAAGCCATTTCTTACAGATAACCATAAAAAGTGTTGTTTAACGTTTGCCACAAGCCACCTGGGAGACACACCAAACATGTGGAAGAAAGTGCTCTGGTCAGATGAAACCAAAATCGAACTTTTTGGCAACCATGCAAAACGTTATGTTTGGCGTAAAAAGCAACACAGCTCATCACCCTGAACACACCATCCCCACTGTCAAACATGGTGGTGGTGGCAGCATCATGGTTTGGGCCTGCTTTTCTTCAGCAGGGACAGGGAAGATGGTTAAAATTGATGGGAAGATGGAGGAAGCCAAATACAGGACCATTCTGGAAGAAAACCCGATGGAGTCTGCTGATCCAAAACATAAAACGTAGGTCTACGTCGCCAGACGTTAACGAGCCACTTTGCCGCAGTAGCAGCACAGTGACCAGTGGTAAAGTGGTTAAACTAATAACACACAAAGAATGAAATGTTGCCATGTTTTTATTGAACACGCCATGTAAACCTTCACAGTACAGGTGGAAAAAGTATGTGAAACCTTGGATTTAATAACTGGTTGAACCTCCTTTGGCAGCAATAACTTCAACCAAACGTTTCCTGTAGTTGCAGATCAGATGTGCACAATGGTCAGGAGTAATTTTTGACCATTCCTCTTTACAGAACTGTTTCAGTTCAGCAATATTCTTGGGATGTCTGGTGTGAATCACTTTCTTGAGGTCATGCCACAGCATCTCAATCGGGTTGAGGTCAGGACTCTTGACTGGGCCACTTCAGAAGTCGTATTTTCTTCTGTTTAAGCCATTCTGTTGATTTACTTTTATGCTTTGGGTCATTGTCCTGTTGCAACACCCATCTTCTGGTAGACAGATGGCCTTAAAGAGGAAGTAAACCCTCCTCTACAACTTGTACCTATAGGCAAGCCTATGATAAGGCTTACCTATAGGTACTGTAAATATCTCCTAAACATGTACCGTTTAGGAGATATTTACCTTACATGTCGCCAGTGACGTCACTGGCGCATGCGCTCTGAAGGAACGGCCGATCGTGCCGTTCCTTCAGAGCCCCGTGCCGTGACTGTCGGCTCCCGCGCGCGTGCGCGGGAGTGACGTCACCGCGGCTCCGGCCAATCAGATGGCCGGATGCCGCGATCCCGGAAGACGGGCGACTAGACATGTCGCCCGTCATAGAGGTGAGTGAGCGGCACGGCGGGGGCTCGTTCTGAGGTAAGTATTGCATAATGAGCTAATATGCGATGCATACTAGCTCGTTATGTCTTTCTTTTGCAGGGTGTAAGAAAAAAAAAAAAAAAATTCATACGAGTTTACAACCTCTTTAAGTTCTCCTGCAAAATGTCTTGAAAAACTTGGGAATTCATTTTTCCTTTGATAGCAATCCGTCCAGGCCCTGACCATGATGCCCCCACCACCATACTTCACAGTTGGGATGAGGTTTTGATGTTGTGCTGTGCCTCTTTTTCGCCACACATAGTGTTGTGTGTTTATTCCAAACAACTCAACTTTGGTTTCATCTGTCCACACAATATTTTGCCAGTACTGCTGTGGAACATCCAGGTGCTCTTGTGCAAACTGTAAACGTGCAGCAAGGTTTTGTTTGGACAGCAGTGGCTTCCTCTGTGGTATCCTCCCATGAAATCCATTCTTGTTTAGTGTTATACGTATTGTAGATTCGCTAACAGGGATGTTAGCATTTGCAAGTGACTTTTGTAAGTCTTTAGCTGATACTCTAGGATTCTTCACCTCATTGAGCTCTGTGCTCTTGCAGTCATTTTTACAGGACGGCCACTCCTAGGGAGAGTAGCAGCAGTGCTGAACTTTCTCCATTTATAGACAATTTGTCTTACCGTGGACTGATGAACAGCAAGGCTTTTGGATATAATTTTATAACCCTTTCCAGCTTTATGCAAGTCAAAAATTCTTAATCGTAGGTCTTCTAGAGCTCTTTTGTGCGAGGCTTACCTATAGGTACTGTACGGAATAACATGTTCCGTTTAGGAGATATTTACCTTTAATGCAGCCAGTGACGTCACTGGCGCATGCGCTCTGAAGGAATGGCTGATCGTGCCGTTCCTTCAGAGCCCCGTGCCGTGACCGTCGGCTCCCGCGCGCGTGCGCGGGAGTGACGTCACCGCGGCTCCGGCCAATCAGATGGCCGGATGCCGCGATCCCGGAAGACGGGCGACTGAACATGTCGCTTGTCATACAGGTGAGTTAGCGGCACGGCGGGGGCTCGTTCTAAGGTAAGTATTTCATAATGAGCTAGTATGCGATGCATACTAGCTCATTATGTCTTTCTCTTGCAGGTTGTAAAAAAAAAAATGTTATACGAGTTTACAACCTCTTTAATGGGTGTTTAGCATGTGAGAAACAGTTTCTTCCTATGTAATGCCACACGTAAATTTGATTGTATCTGACCCCGCTGATTAGGTGCAGCATATCGTACAGTCACTTAAGGTATAAGAACATTTGTGGCCTCCATTCCTTTTGTTACTGTTCTGAGTGCATGGAATGCATAAATATATCTTACAGGTTGTATAACCATGTAACCTTTTTATTGAATGCTGAATAATCTTGAGCTGTATCTGTATCTTTTTTGACTTGTGTTTTTGTTTTTCCCAAAAAGGGTAAGTTCTGTTCTCCCTCCTCCTCCTACAGTATTTGTAGCTGCTGACTTGAAATCTTTTGGGGTAGACAGGAGCTCCTCTTTAAAAATCAGATTTAAAAAAATATCTAAGCACACAAGAGTTTTTTTACAAGTTTTTAAATTGTTAAACATTATTTATTTTTTTTTTTTTTCATTGTAGGATGAAGCAAATATAAATGAGATTGCAATCACACACCATGTAAAAGAGGGATATGAGAAGGCTGACCCTTCGCAGTTTGAGCTGCTCAAGGTACTTGGACAAGGCTCCTTTGGAAAGGTGAGTGTTTAATGGCATGTGTATATAGGCACAAACCTTCCCCTCTGTTTATTTTTCCTTTTTTTTTTTTTCGTGTGTGTTTTGAGCTTTCACGCTTTTTCCTGCGTTTTTGGGCACTTGGGCGTCTTTTCTGCTCGAAGGCTCCTTTCAAAAACATGGGTGGGGTTTTTTTTCTGCCTCTAAGAGCATATGCCTGTAAACTCCTGAAAAAGCCATAGTGTGCATGGCAGAAAAAAATGAGAGCTCACAAAAGCCTGTAGGTGCAGCTTCTTTGAGCCTCTTTGAGATGCAGTGTGCATAAGCCCTTAATGTTGCGGCTGGAGCTGCATGATTCTGAATGAAGATGATGATCACGATTCTCTTGTGATTCTCAGGCGTAACAGCTTTCACTCAAAATTAAGCTAACTTTACTGTTTAGTGTTTTTTTTTTTTTTTTTTAATTCATTGAAATGTATTTTCTCTATCGTCCATCGACAGACGCAACCTCATCTTGATCAGCTGAATGGGTTATGCTGCCTCTGCAGGAGTAGTCTAGGCAGTAAAAAAATGTTTGCATGTACACGCCCACGGGGCTGTCCCCGCAGGCATAACCCACCCACACTCAGCTCAGCAAACCAGTTTGTTTCTGCCCAGAGAAGGAGTAGGACCTAGGTTTCCTGCTGGTACTCTGGTCTGTTTTTTTAGTCTTTTCAGAATATTTTATTTTATTTCTCTTTACTCACTTACTTTACTTTGCTAGCTAGTGTTCAGGGGGATTCTCCTGGTGATCTACAAGTAATGCCGGCTTCTGCTTCGCACTGGATAATCTACATCCTTATGGTCCCCCCCCCCCCCCCCCCAGCCTGGCCTATGAGCACGAGCAGGTTATAGTCCTGCACTAGGCCTCGCCACGACGATGCCCCTTTCCAGATGGGGACGAGCCTGCGAGCAGATGCCTCGCCAGGACACGATGACCTGGAGTCGCAGCGTACCCCTCGGCTGGCAGCACCCCCACTTCGGGTGGGAGGTGGTCTGTCTGGAGCGGAGCCCACCCGGTCCATGGTTTGGTCAGTAAATGTGACTCCCCTTTGCCCCTGGTGGCCTTGGGGGGGGTATGTGGGCCCTCCCCTGGGAATAATAGGAATTATACCTTCTAAAAGATTCCCCTGGCCTGCCCGGTACCAGGTCTTTGTGCCTGTCTCCCTCTCCCGTCCACGCGGGGGGGGGGGGGCAGCTATGTGGCTGAGGGCGTCTGGCACCCTGAGGGGGTAGCATTGTACCTTGTGGATTGTTGGGTCTTTTACTGGATCCTGTAGGCCTCCATTGTGGCGGTCCCTGGCCACATGGCTCGCCGTGGGCGCCGCAATCTTAAGTGTGGGCAATGTACAGCTTTCTCCCATTTACATGTATGGGGCAGCCATTTTCCCTGAGCTTCCTATTGTAATGTATTGTCAACCATTGTTGTGTAGTCCTCTGTACTGCACTAAGCAGCGTGACCTTTTACATCCAGGTGTGATCACTTCCTGTGCTTCTGCTTCCTGCTGCTTGCCGAGGTCATTTCCTGTCTCTCTTCTCCATGTGCTGAGGACGATCGGAGGTGGTACAGTACTGGGGTCTTTGCGGGCATATCCCTGCACACTCTGCTGTTTGTGTGTTTTAAGGAGGGACTCTGCATACTGCGGCGATCGGTGGTGGGAACCGCGATCTGCGCTTCTTAAAGCTACAGTACTCAGTTTTTTTTGGTAACTTTCATTATGGAGTCCCAGGCTGTGAATTCATGTCATGAAAAAGGTTAATAGCCGGAAACGGCCGCTGCCTTCTCCATCTTTGGTGGTGTCCTCTGATTCAGAGGCTGATGTGGTTGCCCCGGATGCCCCCTTACCTGAAGGGTTGCTGTCCTCAGTCAGATGGTAAAGAGGACCTGTCTTGAACTGCAGCGCGGGAACGCGCTTTGGTGGAAGCCCTGATTATTTCAGTGCGGTAAACTTTAAAATTGGCTGCTGAGCCCACAACGGCAGGGATGCGGTTTTGTTTTAGGCTCCCGCAAGACTCAAGTCTGGCAAGGTTTTCCCTTGTCCCGACACCTTTCATGATATTGTGAATGACCAATGGCGGCGCGTTAAGCATGTGCTAGTGGTGCCAAAATGCTTTAAACGCCGGTATCCTTTTGCTGATATGGTTTCCAACCATTGGATGGTGCCTCCTAAAGTGGACCACCCGGTTTCCAGTTTGAATAAATCTACTATTGTGCCTGTGGAAGATTCCCCGGTTTTTACGGATCTGGTGGACAGGCGGGTGGAATCCCTTTCCTGCCATCTTCACATGTTGGCGGGTTCCGTTTTGAAACCGGTCTTTGTGTCTATTGTGGTTTCTCAGACGGTTACGGAATGGATTAGGGCCCCTGAAGGGGCTCTTGGACCCTGAAATAGTTCCTCTGGGGACAGCTGAAACTTTTAGACCAGGTGGCCCAGGCCCTGGTATTCCTGTGTCATGAGTCCATGGATGCGGCTCCCCCCCCTGGTGGCCAGAGTCTCGGCTGTGAGGATTGCCTTACGACACATGGTTTGGCTGAAGAGCTGGTCGGCTGACCAAGCTTCTAAGAAAGCCCAGTCAGATCTCTTTTCTGGGATTAATCTTGTTTGGTGACTCATTGGATGAGTTGATCAAAGGTCCTCAATCCTCTAAAGGTATAACACCCCGTACTAAGCTCTTAATAAAAATAAATAGTGTTGCGCAAAAATTAATAATAATAGTTAAACTGTCACTCAGTGAAATGACAACAGTGCCAAGAAAAATAAAGTGTGAAAAAATATGCAATAAATATGCAAAAGTGCAAAAATAGGAAAGTGCAAATGCAAAATCGCATTAAATCAAATATTTTATATTTTTGTGTCATTTTATAGAATTAGCAATATATTAGAGGTATTCCACTCTAAACAATAATATATTTTGTGAGTTTTTAACATTATGGCAATAATTTGATTTAATGCGATTTTATGATGCGATTTTATGTAATAAAGATGTTTTTATGCGATGTTTTTATGCGATGATTTTAGGAGAAACACCCGGGGGATGGCGGCGCAGTCACGCGGTCTCTGGTAGTGATTTAGTAGATCTATATATGTTTCAAATTGCCCCCTCGATATAATAGCTAGTGACACCGAAGATCACAGGAAGTGTATCTTTTGGTTCCGGTGTCCTGTGCATAGCTCAGAGTGAGGAGGACATGTGACCGCTGGCCAATCCACCGTTAGCAGCATTGGTAAATAGGCGAGGCTGGACACGCAAACTTCACCCCTACCGAAGAAGCCAAACGGAGCCTGCGTGCCTGACGCCGATCGCTCGGGTGCTACTCTCTAACACTGAATGCCATAACAGCAGGCACGGCTGAGTGCCCAACAAATGTGAGTTACCCCTTTATGCTCAATAAAAGCTCATTATTTACATTCAGAGAGCACTAGATCTTTGCTTTATCTTTATTTTATGTCCTGGCGACCCCCGGAGGTGAAGGCTGGAGAGGTTACCTGTGATAGTCTGTTTATCCCCTGATATGCTCATGCTGGCCCGTTTGGGTCTGGTATCAAGGTGAGAGGCCAATCTTACTGGTGGAGGGAGTTCACACACTGGTGGTTCCTGCTTGATTCACAAGGGATTGAGGCTGTCCTGTCATCACCTGGATATACTAATCATTACTTTGGAGCACTTTATATGAACATTTATGTTTCATCAGAGCACATATGATGGACACCATATTTTATTGATAACACTTGTTGATTCATGTAATCACTAATTATTTTTGTGCCCTTCTGGCGCAGCACGTTTTTTGATTTTTCTATTTAAACCTGTTCACAGTACCCAGAAAGGAGGGCCAGGTGTGTCCCATCCTTGATCTCAAGGCTCTGATCTGCTTTGTGCGGGTGCAGAAGTTTCAAATGGAGTCCATTCAGTCAGTGGTGGCAT
This sequence comes from Pelophylax lessonae, assembly GCF_965119305.1. Classification (NCBI taxonomy): domain Eukaryota; kingdom Metazoa; phylum Chordata; class Amphibia; order Anura; family Ranidae; genus Pelophylax; species Pelophylax lessonae. The sequence goes on from NC_138769.1 coordinate 172,308,025, forward strand.
AATTGAACCATGGGGATTTTCTGGCCTCCATCGATGTGAAGGATGCGTATCTCCACGTCTCCATATTCGAGGGACATCAAAGATTCCTCTGCTTTGCGATGGCAGAGGAGCATTTTCAATTTGTGGCATTACCCTTTGGTCTCGCCTCCGCTCCCAGAGTCTTTACCAAGGTCCTGGCCCCTGTGCTGGCCTTGTTACGTCAGCGAGGTATCTCGATTGTTGGATATCTTGACAATCTTCTGTTGCGAGCAGTCTCCTATTCGGATCTGTTGGGCAACATCTCTATTACAGTTCAGACCCTTCAGGAATTTGGGTGGACGATCAATTTCCAGCAATCTGCTCGGACGCCATCCTTACGGGTCACTTATCTGGGGCTGACTCTCAACTCTTCTCTGGTGAGGGTCTTTCTCCCCTTAAACAAGTTTCAGAAGCTGAAAAAGGCGTTCAGGCTGCTGATGGAAACCGATCAGTCTTCCTTGCGGACTTGCATGAGGGCCCTGGGCCTGATGGTGTTGACCGTCAAAGCCGTCCCGTTTGCTCAGCCTCACTCGAGACCTTTGCAGAAGGAGGTTCTGGCAAAGTGGAACAGGGATCCTCGGTCATTGGACCAGAAGACTAGTTTAAGCCATCTCATGAAGTCGGCTCTGTCCTGGTGGATCCAGTCACCTGTTCTGTGCCAGGGCAAGTCATTCCTACCATTGTTCTGGACGGTGGTGACCAAGGACGCCAGCCTGGCGGGCTGGGGTGGAGTGCTGGGGAAACTGTGCCCAGGGGACTTGGGCAGCAGAGGAGTTCTTGCTGATCAATATTCTGGAGCGATCAGGCTCTACCTGCTCCATTGGACAAGTCGGCTACGCGGCTCTCCAGTTCGGATACAGTCAGACAATGCCACGGCTGTGGCTTACATCAATCATCTAGGGGGCACCAAGTGTGCCCTGGCGTCCAGAGAGATTCTGGTTTTGGCCGAAGCCAATGTTCCGGCTCTCTCCGCAGTCCACATTCTGGGTGTGGAAAATTGGCAAGCGGATTACCTGAGTCGTAAGGTGTCGGATCAAGGGGAATGGTCCCTTCATGCGGACGTGTTTCACCACCTGTGTGCCCGGTGTGTGACTCTGGAGGTGGATCTGTTTGCATCTCGCCACAACAGAAAAGTTCAGTGGTTTGTGGCCAGGTCTCGGGATCCTCTGGCTAGTGCCACAGATGCTCTGGTGGCTCCTTGGAGCCAATATCGCCTGATTTATGGCTTTACACCACTCATACTCCTGCCGAGGTTCCTTCGCCGGGTGGAGGTGGAAGGCATTCCTGTCGATCTGGTGGCACCAAAGTGGCCTTTGCGGTCTTGGTATGCAGAACTGGTTAAAATGGTCGTAGATCCTCGGCGGCTTCCTCTACAGGACGATCTGGTGTCTCAAGGACCGATCTTCCGTCCTTTACTGCTTGGCTGTTAAAAGCAAGATGTTGAGGGATAGAGGTCTATTGGATTCAGTGATTCCTACCCTTTTAAAGGCCAGGAAGTCAACTTCTAGGAAGATCTATAATCGTACATGGAAATCGTACATTTCATGGTTGCATTCGCTGCAGTTGCTTGTTTTCTATAGCTAGGGTTTTGGCCTTTTTACAAAAAGGGGTTGAGCAGCACTTGGTGTTAGGCACTATCAAGGGCCAGGTGTCTGCCTTGGACATTTACTTCCGACGTCCGTTGGCTAATAGCTTGGTACACACTTTTATTCAAGGGGTGCGTTATCTGGCTCCTCCGGAGATCCCAGTTACCTCCATGGGATCTCAATCTGGTGGTGTCTGTTCTTCAGAAACCTCCTTTTGAGAATATTGGGGAGATTTCTCTGCCTACCTTGTCGCAGGAGGTTGCCGCCTTAGTGACTAACTATTACTTCTGCTCGCAGAGTATCTGAGTTGGTGGCGCTGTTCTGTCCGCCTTATTTGGTGATCCACCGGGATAAAGTGGTCCTCCGACCTAATCCGTCTTTTTCTCCCTAAGGTGGTGTCAGATTTTCACCTTAATGAAGACATTGTGTTGCCTCCCTTATGTCCTAAGCCTATGTATCCCAAGGAAATTGTTTGTACTCCTTGGATGTGGTCCGGGCGATAAGAGTTTATCTGACGGTTGAGTCCTTTAGAAAACCTGACTTTGTACTTACGGATGGTCCTCGCAAAGGTTTGGCTGCATCTGCTGCGAGTATTTCAAGATGGATCAGGCAGAAGGTTGTTCAGGCTTATTCCATCAAGGGTCAGGTTCCTCCTTTCCCTGTGAAGGCACATTATTCTAGAGCGCTGAGTGCCTCTTGGGCTTTTCACCATCAGGCCTCTGTTCTACAAGTTTGTAAGGCAGCGACTTGGTCGTCTGTGCATACTTTCACTAAATTCTACAAGGTAGATTTGTTGGCATCTTCGGATGCCTCTTTTGGCTGCAAGGTTTTGCAGGCTGCTGTTTCGTAAGAGTACGTTCTGTCCTCTTAGGGGTCTTTTACCTGGGTGAGCTTCTGTTGTTTGGTTGAACTTCATGTTACCCAGTTGGCTAAGTTTAGCCTTTGGAATTTGCATTACTTTCTGGTTGCGTTCTTCCCATCCCTCATGCCTACACTGCTTTGGGACATCCCATTTAGTTGATGAAGATGAGGCTGCGTCAGTCGATGGACATTAGAGAAAATACGATTTTTGTAAGATCTTACCGTAAAATCTTTTTCTCTGAAGTCCATCGACAGACGCAGCACCCGCCCCTCTAAATTGGGGGTGTTTTTTTTTTTTTTTTTTTTTTCCTTCACTGCTTGCAACTAAACTGGTTTGCTAAGCTGAGTGTGGGTGTGTTGTTCCTGCGGGGACTTCCCTGTGGGCATGTACATGTAAACATTTTTTACTGCCTAGACTACTCCTGCAGGGGGCAGCATAACCCATTCAGCTGATGATGAGCTGTTGATAGACTTCAGAGAGAGATTTTGCGGTAAGATCTTACAAAAGTCTTATTTAAAAAATAAATAAAAACTGCATTTGGAAGACCCTTTGCGCAAATACAGTGTGACATAAAATATTGCAACTACTGCCATTTTATTCTCTAGGGTCTCTTATAAATAAATTGTGCGTGTGTACATATTTATATATTTGCCACTGTTACATGAATCGCGGAAATGCCGAATTTAGATCGTGAGGTGGGGTTGAATCGAGATCCTGATTTTTTTAACAATCGTGCAGCTCTAGTAGCAGCTCTTTCGTTCGACGGACACAGCGCTCCATAAATTATAACTTATTAGGTCATATTGCCTCCTCCAGGAGTAGGATTAGGCCGAACAAAAACCTGGCTACGCCCATGGGCCATCCTCTGCTTGGTTTATAACCCCCCTCTGCTAGGTGATCAGTTTAAATCTGACTAGTCAGGAGTAAGGACCTAGCCCAGCTAGCGTGTGCAGACCAGACCGCAGCTATGCGCTAGGTTGGCCGCGACATAGCCTCACGGACAGAGGCTGGCTCGCAATTTAAACGTCTCGCAGGGTCGCATACGACCTGGCTTGGGTCTGAGTCGCAGGGGTCCCTTGGCTACTTTGGTGGTGAAGATTCTGTCCTGAGCATTATCCGCACCATGGAAGGGAAGTCTTCCCTCTCTCCCCTTTGACGTTTTTTTTGGGTTGGATACGGGTAACCTCCAGGGACGGTCGGACCCTCCTGCAGGTTTCCTCCTCCCATCCTTAAATCCCTCAGTGAGCTGGGCTTCCCCCACTCCCTTTCCTTCCTGTCTGGACCTGGAGTCTGGTGGGGGTCCCAGGGCAGAGAATGCAGCAGAGACCCCTGGGGTCTCCCCACTCTGTAAGGGTCCTGGGATAGTGTATGTCCTGCCCTGGTAGTCTGGTGGTGTCCAAGTATAGGGGACCCCTAGGTGTAGGCCCTACTATTTGCAGTGTGGGTATATTGCAGATGGCTACCAGTGCAGAGTGCGCAGCAGAGTCTCCCCTAACGTGTGTCCTGGCTGGTCCCCGGTTGGCGACCATGTTTGTGTAGCCTGTCACCGAGGCCATTTTCCCTTAGTCCGGGAGACGCTGGAGGCGACCAAAGCCTCGTAGGGATGCTAAAGCTCTTCCTCAGTTTCCTCTTCCTGTGCCTGGGACATATGAACAGGGATATCGCCCGTTATGATGCTGGGTTAGAAATTCTCGGTGCTCCTCTGAACGGTAGGGTGAGTCCTTGGGGGCCCTGTTATCTCTCTCTCTGCTTATAGGTAACCTGAGCCTTGAGGGGATCCTTTAGTGGTGCCAAAAGATCGTTTTTGTACTTCCTTATGGAGGCTCCTTATGGAGCCTAAGGGTCACATCTCCCCCACTGACCCCCTAATAGAGGTGGCAGGTCCCTCAGAGGCCCAACTTCCCATGGTTGCACTGATGGCAGCCTTGCAGTCTTTAGTGTCCCGGGTGGAAGTGGCGTATGGGCAAAGGCCCAGGGGGAATCGTCCTCCCGCCTTTCCCTGCTCAGTCTGTCTCATCTGATTCGGAGCCTGATACTGCCGAGGAAGTGGCATGTCCAGGGGGACTTAATATCACACCCCCAGATACATCTGATAGTGAGGATGATTACTCCATGGTCACAGCAGCGAATTAAAAAGCGCTGGTAGATGCACTTATCACTGCAGTGCATGAAACTTTAAAAAAAAAAATGAGGATGTGGCTGATGTAGCCAGAGACATAGCTCTGTTTGGTACGCATTAGTCACCTCGTACTCCAAAGGTTTTTTCCTTATGTGCCTTATGTTGACAGGTTTTACTGTAAGGAATGGGAACAACCAAAATTACCCTTTGTGGGCCCCAAACATTATGCTGTATGTTACCCTTTTGAGGAGTCACTTTTAAAAAAGTGGACTAGTTCACCAGTGGTGGACCCTCCTGTTTTCAGGTTGAATAAAGCAACCATGATCCCAGTAGAGGATTCCCTGTTCTTTAAGGACCAAGCTGACAGGAAAGTGGAGGCTGTGGCATGCAGCATGTTAACCAGGACTGTTTTGACATTGCAGCCAGTCTTTGCCTCAACCCTGGTGTCTCAGACCCTAACTGAATGGGCCTAGCTTTTGCGTCTGGGCCTGGGGAGTGAGCAGGTCCCCGCTGCTTATGTTGATTTAGCAAACCAGTTGGTCCATGAGCTGCAGTTTTTGTGATGCAGCTTTGGATACAGCTCCTGTGCTGTCCAAACTTTGTTTCAGCGGTGGTGATTAGGCGTGTGCTGTTCCTTAATTGGTCCGCAGACCAAGCCTGTAGGAAAGCTCATTGATCTGCCCTTTCAAGGCGATCGCCTGTTTGGGGCTACCCTGGATGACATCATTAGGGTATCAAACAATACATACATTCACCAATTCAAAACCCAACCCAAGAGGAGAGGGGGAGAAAAAAAAAATGATTTGTCTAAATACTTGTAAAAGTACATATAGAAATACCTTTGTTCCACCATGGGTCAATAAATCCCCACCATACCACTCTTCAAAATCTGCCCAATCATTCTGATACTGTAAGGATATTATCAACCCAACAGCCCCAAACCTCATGTTCCCCTGTTTATATACGTAGTTTTATACAACGGAAGTGTCCTATTTATAATTTCTTTCCAAGCTTGTACTGTGGGTGGTCTAGATTTTTTCCATGAAAGGATTATTAATTTCCTTGCATAGTACAGTAGAAGTGCGGGTGGCCTTTTTATGGGCGAATCCATCCACCAATCCCAGAAGGCATACCTCCACTCTTGGCTGTAATAGAATGTCACCTCAGCTATACATTCCATTACGCCCCTCCAAAAGACCTGAATCTCAACACATCCCCAAAAGATGTGATGGAAATCTGCATAGGGGGCAGAACACCACCAACAATTTGGGGACTGGGGTATAATAGATCCTGTGTAGAAATTTATATTTAATAAGTTGGTCTCTGGACGATACCAGCCTAGACAAGTCAATATCCCATATATCTTTCCAATCATCTCCATCCAATTGTGGTAACACAATCTCCTGTGCTGCCCAGCAGCATGTGAGGTGTTCCAGACCATCCTTGAATAGATGTTTGTAAATATTGGGTAGTGGTTTTAAAAAAGGAACTTTTCTAAGAAAAGATTCCATCTCACCCACCCGGACCTGAAACCCCATTACATCGAATTGGGCCTGAAAAGCATGCCTAAGCTGTAAATAACAAAAATAAAATGAGTTGGGAAGATTAAACCTATTTTTTAAGGTATCAAATTGGAGAATTCCCCCCTCACCAGCGATGTCACCCAACGTCTTTATATTATACCGCGTCCAGATACCTGGGTCATGGTGAACGGGGATACCCCAGCATACTCTTAAGACTGATAACTGGGTTATCAAACACCACTGATCAGTGGAGATCCCATGATTCTCGGTCTTCAGGCTGCAGAGAGCTGGTCACTGGTAGCCACCAGCTCTCTGCTCTTCCGCTCCAGCACTCACTGGAATGCTGGGCTGTGGAGGGGGTGGGAGTGTCTGGCTCAGGTTTTCAGCGGCTCTCTGAGGGGCTGAGTGAGCTACTAGGCCAGGCGTCTGGGTGAAGTCCGACCATATGGTCAGAATCTTTTCAGAGTCTGGACCAGCTTTGTAATGACAGCCTGCTGTCTGCAGAAAATTGGTTACAGGAGTTCAGAAAGAACTGAACTCCTGTGATCGATTGGAGACGTACAACCAAAAATGTTTTGGCTGTACTTCTCCAAGCTTTTTCCCGCTCTACCAATATATTCTTGGCTAGGGATTCTTTATATATGTAATACTTAAAGTGGTTGTAAAGACACAAGGTTGTTTTACCTTCATGCATTCTAAGTATAACATGTATGTTAAAAAAAAAAAAAAATGCTTTAAAATCACTAAGTTTTAAAGTGGAAGTAAACCCCTCCTATTTTTTAGCCAAGAAAGCAGCCATCTTCAACTGGCATGATGCTGCACATGTGATCAGTTATGACACCAGCCATTGGATTGTTTGACAGTTTGGTTGAGAACACAACCAATGTGACAGTTAACCGGGAATGTAAATGTTTTCTGAAACTTTAAAAGAGGAAGTAAACCCATCGATTTAAGTAAACAAAAGCCAAAGTAAAATATTACGTGAGGGTTGAAATGTTCTTTGAGATGCGAAAGCAAGGGAAGAACTTTGCCTAATTTTAACATTAAACCTTAACTTACAGTTAGGGCCTATTTACATTTGTGTTGAAAGCGTTGTAAAATGAACACTGTACTGCAATGTGACTGCCATGCCATTCATTGCAAATGGCACACCAACACAGTAGACATTATGCAAAGAAACTCGTTACTATATCGGAATTGATTACTGTAGTGTGAATTGACTAAGAAGATGTAATCACATGAGGTTTATAAAGATTCTCTCACTTAGGACTTTATGAAGGATCCTGTAAAATTGTACATGGATTTTTTTCAGCAAAAGATTGAGTATCTTTTACCTGTATAATGTCTAAGTTTTATGATATTGATGTGTATTCATGTTATATATGGTATTTAAAGGAGTTGTAAAGTCAGAAGGTTTTTTATCTGAATGCATTCTTTGCTTAAGATAAACCTTCTGGCTTTAGCAGCTGCCCTAGCACCCCTTAATACCTGAGCACCATCTCTGTCCGGCGATGTCCACAAGTCTATTGGCCATCTGGGACTCTTTACTGATTGGCTGAGGCAAAACCAACTGCAGATCTTCATAACAGTTGGATTATACTGTCCCCTACAGGAGTAGGACACTAGGCAGAAAAGGTCTGGCTACGCCCATGGGCAGTCCCAGTAGGGTAGTCTCACTCTCTGCTACAGGCACTGGTAAATTTGGTCCTGGTAAATTTTTCTTTTTAGCTAGAAATTTTTTTCTCTGGATTTTTCCTGTGGGATCTACAATCCACTGCCAGACTTGGCAACAGGGTAGATAATTTAGATCCAGTGGTCACCCCAGTCTGGCCTGCGAGCGCGCGCAGACCTCAGCTCTGCACTAGGTCGGCTGCGACCTAGCCCCACAGAGTCCCAGAGTTCCTTCTGGCCAATAGCCCCCCCCCCCATTTCGATGGTGGGGGATTCTGTCTGGAGCGGTGCTCAACTGATATGGTGAGTAGCTGTTCCCCCCTCTCCTCCCGAAGGGTTTAGGGGTGGATGTGGGCCCCTCCTCGGGACGGGCAGACCCCCTGGTTCCCCTCCTTCCGTCAGGAACCCCCCCCCCTTGTCATTTGTCCCCCATTCTACCCCCCTACATAGGTTAGGGTTGTTTGGGTGGCCTGGTCCACCTCCTAGGGTGGGGGCAAGGCTCTATGCTCGTGATGGGGGAGGGGGGGGTGCGCCGCTGGCGACCGGTCGATCAACTGTGCAGGGGGGGTTGTACCGGGTGGGAGCACCTGCCAGGGCCACCCCGTTCTGCCTGGGTGTGTCCTTGAGGCCTGGGTTCCCTCCTGGGTCCCTGTAAGCCTTGTGGTGCTGCCAGGGTGGTGGGGGTGTTGTCCTTTGCAGTGTTTTACACCTGTTTTGTGGGGTTCCCCTGGTGACTCATGGAGTCTTTGAAACACATCTCCCCACCTGATCCCCTCTCTGAGGCTGTGGGGCCCTCCGGGTCCCAACCATCCATCGAAGCACTGATGGCAGTCCTGGAGTTCTTTCTGTCCCTTGTGGAGGTGGTCTTTAGGCGACGGACTAGCAAAAAGGGCCCCCTGCCTCACCTGTCTCAGATTCTGAATCTTATTCAGTAACCGCGGACGTGGGTTACCCTGCTGGGTCTGCAACCACACGCCCGGAATCCTTGTAGTGAGAATAATTCCTCCATGTCTGCAACTGCGCTCGAAAAAAGCACTGGTGGAAGCACTGATTGCGAGAGACCTTGAAGGTGGAGGATGCAGCAGCGACGGAGGCGCAGGTTCCCTTTGGCACATACAAGCCGTCCAGAGCGTCAGAAGGGTTTACCTTACCCACCTAATTTGACAGAATTGTCGCTAAAGACTGGGGACAACCAAATCGTCCCCGTGGGGGTCCCTAAACGCTTAACTAGGCTCCTCCTATGAGGGGTCCCTTCTTAAAAAGTGGACTGTTCCAACGGTGGTGGACCCTCCGGTTTCCAGATTGAACAAGGCAACCATGATTCTGGTTGAAGAGTCCTCTGCCTTTAAGGATCTGGCTGACAGGAAGGCGGAGGCTGTGGCCCGCAATATGTACACTCTAGCTGGTTCGGTACCAAGGCCGGTATTCACCATTGTCCTGGTGTCGCAAACTCTGACCGAGTGGGCTAAGCTTTTAGGTTGTGACCTAGAGAGAGATCACCCCGCCTTTGCTGATCTGGCAGACCAGATGGACCAGGGGCTGCGGTTTATCTGTGATGCCTCTTTGGCTGCGGCTCCACTAGTGGGCTCGGCTCTGTCTTTTGGCTCAAATGCTGGTCTGCGGACCAGACTTCTAAATGGGTCTTGACTGATCGTCCCTTTCAAGGAGATTGCCTGTTTGGAGCTACCCTGGATGACATCAAAGAAGGCCTCACAGGAGGGAAGAGTACCTTTCTTCTGCAGGCTACTAAGGGTAAGGAAACTCGTTGTAGAAGTGGGCCTTCCTTTTCGGCTCAAATGTTTTTTCATTCCTCAGGGTTGACTGAAAAGGGCTCAAAGCTTTTCAGGGCCTCCTCTGGAGGATCCAAACGAACCTGGTGTGACAAGCCGAGAGCGAGCTTCTCCAGACCCGTGGACAAGACTCCTTCAGCATGAAGATGCGCTCTCACCGTATTAGGGGTGGGTGGACATCTTTGCTGGTTTTCGGACCCTGTGGACTTCCCTGGTGCAAGACAAGTGGGTCTATTAAGTAATTTGGTCCGGCTGCAAAATCAAGTTTCGCTATTGTCCCCCGGCAAGGTTCTTTCCTTCCAACTTGCGCCTGTCCCCGGACCACTTTCAGTGTCTGTTTGGGGCAGTACAAGACTCATTAGATCAAGGGGTGATTTTCCCGGTTCCGACTTCGGAACGTTTTCAGGGTTTCTACTCAAACCTTTTTACAGTTCCCAGGAAGGAAGTCAGAGTGCATTCAATCCTGGAGCTCAAGGCGCTGAACTGCTGTGTGCAGGTGCAGAAGTTCAGAATGGAGCTGGTTCGCACAGTGGTGGCATGCCTGCGTCAGGGAAATTTCCTTCCCTCTATCGACATTAAGGATGCTTACCACCTTCACATTCCAATATGTGCCAGTCACCGGCGCTTCCTCCGCTTTGGCGTAGGAAAGGAGCATTATCAGTTTGTGACGTTACCTTTTGGTCTTGCCTCTGCTCCTCGGGTCTTCACAAAAGTGTTAGCCCCGGTGCTAGCTTTGCTACGCCAACCGGGGGTTGTGGTACTGGGCCACTTGGACAATCGCCTTCTGTGAGCGGAGTCTCCTTTTGCTCTGGTGGAAAACCTACAGATCACCATACGAACTCTGCGGGAATTCGGCTGGATACTGAATTTTCTGAATTTTACCCTGGTTCCGTCCACAACGCTGGACTATCTGGACTCTGCCTTAGCCAGAGTGCTCCTTCCTCTGGACAAACTCCAGAAATTGCAGGCTGCAATTCATCTCCTGCTGTCCAACAGATGGTCAACCCTCTGGACTTTCATGCGGGTGCTGGGCCTGATGGTGTCTACCTTTTGAGGTGGTTCCTTTGCACAGTTCTATACGAGGTCCCTGCAAAGGGAGATTCTGACCACACTGGACAAGACTCAGCAGTCTCTGGACAATCAGATCAGGCTGAGTAGGGGAACGAAGGAGTCCCTTATATGTCCCTTATATGGTGGCTTCATTCTCCGGTGCTTCGGCTGGGCAAATCTTTCCTTCCCCTTGCATTGGACAGTGGTCACCACGGATGCCAGCCTGTCCGGCTGGAGAGGCATCCTCGGCAAGCATTCTGCCAAAGGGATCTGGACTCTGGAAGAGTCTGACTACCGATCAATGTCTTGTCACTCCGAGTGATCAGACTGTGCCTGGACCATTGGACAGATTGTCTTCAGGGTTGTCAAGTGCGCTTTCAATCAGACAATGCTATGGCCGTGGCTTATGTCGATCACCAAGGGGGCACAAGAAGTGTCATGGCAGCTCTGGAGGTAGCCGGCATTCCAAGGTGGGCAGAATGGTTAGTTCCAGTCCTCTCCGCCGTACACATTTCTGGGGTTGAACACTGGCAGGCAGATTACCTCAGTTGGCAGGCCAAGGAGAGTGGTACCTTCATCCGGAGGGGTTTCATCGGTTGGGTCTCCGGTGGGGCATCCCTAAGGTGGATTTGTTGGTTTCTCAGCTCAACAGGATGGTGCAGAGGTTTGTGGCTCGGTCAAGGGATCCTCTGGCGGGCGCCACAGATGCGCTGGTGACCCCGTAGGGGTCAGTATTGTCTGATTTACGTCTTCCCTTTTCTGCCAAGACTTCTACGTAGGATTGAGGCAGAAGGGATTTCGGTTTTCTTAGTGGCTCTAGACTGGCCTCGCCGGGCTTGGTACGTCGATCTGGTGTGGCTGGTCGCTGACGTTCCTTGGAAGCTTCCTCTCAGGGAGGATCTGCTGTTCCAGGGACCGATCTTCCATTCTGGTTTTGACTGCTTGACTGTTGAATGCCAGGTGTTGAAGGATCAAGGATTATCTGAGTCGGTGATTCCTACACTGTTAAAAGCTAGAAAATCTACTTCTAGGAAGATTTACCATCGTACGTGGAAGACATTGCATAGTGTGAGTCTCTTACAGTTCATCCTCGCTCCTTTTCGGCTCGGATCTTGACCTTCCTTCAACGGGGGGGGGGGGGGGTTGAACAGAAATTTGCCTTGAGTACCATCAAGGGCCAGGTGTCGGCCTTGGCGGTCGTCTTCCAATGACCTTTGGCCACACAGTCCCTGGTGCGTACCTTTCTTTAGGGTGTCCGACATTTGCTTTCTCCAGTGCGGGCTCAGTTGCTGCATTGGGACCTTAATTTGGTGCTTTCGCTCCTCCAGAAGCCTCCCTTTGAGAATCTTGGGGAGATTCCCCTGCTTAAGCTGTCCCAGAAGGTGGCCTTTTTGATACCCATCAGCTCTGCGCGCAGGATGTCGGAACTGCCAGCATTTTCCGGTCGTTCACCTTACCTGGTAATTCAGAGATAAGTTGGTTCTTCTCCCATGTCCGTCGTTCCTTCCAAAGGTTGTCTCTGATTTTCATTTGAATGAAGACATGTTGCCTTCACTGTGTCCCAGGCCTAAACATCCAAAGGAAATTGCCTTGCATGCCTTAGATGTGGTCCGGGCAATTAGGGTGTACCTGGCAGCTACAGAGTCTTTCAGGAAGTCAGATTCTTTGTGCTCACGAATGGGCCTTGGAAAGGACCAATTCCAGATGGATCAGACAGTGATTTAGGCCTATTCCATCAAGGGTTCGGTTCCTCCTTTCCCTGTTTAGGTGCACTCTACTGGGGCGCTTAGTGCCTCCTGGGCTTTCTGTCATTGTCAGTGACGCAGGTTTTCAAGATGGCTACTTGGTCGTCTGTGCACACTTTCACAAAGTTTTATAAAGTGGATGTGTTGGCATCTGTGGATGCTTCTTTTGGCTGCAAGGTTTTTCAGGCTGTCTGTTGAGGGGACCTGATCCTCTTCGAAGGTGTATTGATTTTTTTCAGGTGGGCTCCAGTTGTTTTGAGCTCTTTGCATGGTTGGCTACTTTTTAGCCTTGGGAATTTTGGGAATTGTTTTCCTGTTCTTACCTCTCATGTTCAAGACTGTTTTGGGACATCCCAATAATTATGAAGATTTGAAGCTGTGTCCTTCAAGGAACGAAAGAGAAAATGGGATTTTTGACTTACCGTAAAATCCATTTTTTTTTATGTTCATTGAAGGACACCGCACCCACCCCTCTGTGGAGTTGTAATTCTTCTGACACTGCCTGTAACTAAACTGAGTGCCTATAGCGCAGGGAGGGAGTTGACCCCTCCTGGGACTGCCCATGGGCGTAGTCCCTTTTTTCCTTTCTAGTCCTACTCCTGAAGGGGGGCAGTATAACCCAACTGTTATGAAGATCTGAAGCTGTGTCCGTCAATGAACATCAGAGAAATGGATTTTATGGTTAGTCAAAATCTTATTTTTGACATTTGATCATAGAATGTATATCTCCAAGTTATGGGAAAAGGCAGATCATGTACATTTAAAACCATTGGCCATTCACTGACCTATACAGGCTGTTATACTAAAAAATGGGTTGTGTAGCTAGCGAGGTATGCCCTTGTTTGCATTCCTGCTGGGGGAATGTGAATAAAATAAATTGCTTTCCTGGGAAAGTTCTATGATTCATTAGATAAAATACACATAACTTCTGTTCTTTTGCTCCTTGGAGGCTTCTAGCGCGTATAATGTAATATCAGGGTATGATTCTTTGCTTTGCTCTGTTTACTTTTAATAACCACAGTATCATCTGCTTACACAGGTCTTTTTGGTGCGAAAAATCTCAGGAACCGATGCTGGTCAGCTATATGCAATGAAAGTATTAAAGAAAGCCACACTTAAAGGTAAATCACTTATCTTAATTTTGTTTATTCCTAAAATCTTTTCTATCTGGTCTTACAATATTTGTGTGGGATTACCTATACCGGTAATAATAAAGCAATCGGTAATAAATACTGCATACAATGTGTCATACCGTTTCAAAGAGCAAATTTGAGTCTGATAAGTCCTTAACAATTTATTTAGGAAAAGTTGCGGGATCTGGGACATCTAAAGAAACCCAGCAGAATGCTAGCAAGTTTCATCCAAAGCCTTAGTCATAATTTTGTTTTTGGTTTTAATAAGTCAGCAGTTACAAAAACTGTAGTTGTTGAATTTTAATAAACAGACACTCATCTGTCCAAGGATCCTGCACCATTCTCACCTGAGTCATCCATTAAGCCCATATATTTGAAAATTTGGCAGGGTATCCCCTATAGTCATATATTAAGTTCTTGTATGGAAGAATAGTGTCAAAGGACTACTTCACTTTTGGAACATGCTACGTGTTCCACCAGTTTTTTAGGGTGGAACATGTAACCTGTTCCAGCATCTGCACCTTCTCCTTCCTCTGTGACAGCGGGTAGAGGATCTCATGCCCACACCCACTGTCACAATTTGAAAAAAAAAAACCCTAGCTGTGCAGGACTCTGCCCACATGGCCGCATCATTCATTCATTGTTTTACATTGCGGCTGGTGGCTTTCAGTTCTCAGTGAACTACAAGGGTGCTGGTGAGTGTCTATTGATCTTCCTACTCTCAAGAACCTTCCTGTCCGTATGAGAGGTACAGGCAGACAGCTATCCTGAGAGTCTGAAGCACCTGGACTTTGCACCTGCGATCTGCTGATCGTGGATGCAATGCTCTGCAGGCTTTTAAGAAAAAAAATAAATGCAAATTTCTCTATCGTTCATTTACAGATGCAGCACCGTATAATTCTTGACCATTGGGTTATGCTGCCCCTTACAGGAGTAGAACACTAGGCAGGAAAACGCTTTACCACACCTATGGGGCCATCCCTGCAGGCATACACCCACACACTCTGCTATAGGCTTCATTTTGTTTCTGCCTAGTTTAGGAGTAGGACCTAGTTCCCAGCTGGGACTTCGGTCTTAGCTTTTTTTTTTTTTTTCTAAAGGGAACCTTTGTTAAAAATTTAAATTTTTTAGTTATGTTCCTAAGAGAATTGAAATCAACAGCCAGCCTGGGTTTCGAACTGGATATGCTAGATCCTTAAGGTCGCCCGGCCAGCGAGCATGTGCAGGTTATAGCCCAGCACTAGGCCTCACCACGACAGAGCCCCAATGGACGGGGGCTGGCCCACAAGTGAAACACCTCGCCGGGACGCACATGACCTGGTCTGGCCTGAGACACAGCGTACCCCTTGGCCGTCAGCATCCCCACCTTGAGTGGAGAGGTAGTCTGTCCAGAGTGGTGCCCACCCAATGTCTTTGGTTTGGTGAGTAGTATCCCCTCATAGCTCTTGCGGTCTCAGGGTAAACTGGGGCCCCTCCTTGGGATGGTCGGACCCACGGGTTCTCTTCCATTCCCCCAGCCCCTCTAACAGCCACGGTGGTCTTTTGGCCCCAACCAACATCCCCCCCCCTTCCGGTGTTAGGTAGGAGCTGGCTTTGCCACTTGCTCCAGTAAGGGGGGTGGATGCGTTTGTTGCTGACCAGGCTGTCCTGATCACACACACGGGGTCTTTGAGGAAGTTCCTGGCCCCCTGAGGATTAGTGACTGGGGCAGGGATGTCTTTTGGGCTCCCTGCAGCGGTTATAGACTTGAGGGGGAGCAAATGTTTCTTCATCTACGAGTCTGCGCCTCACGTGGCTGTATCGGGCCGAAAATTGAGGCAGCGGGTTGCGGCCTACTCGCAGCTGTCGAGTACCATGTCAAGCTGTCTGAAGTGCCTCACTGAGCTGACCAGCGGATGTCGACGGCCAGATCAGGCCGAACATTAAGGCAGCAGCTGACGGAGCTGGCTTTCTGAGTTGACTGACCGGGCTGTCCGAGCTCCTAATCAAGCTGTCCGAACTGCTGATAGAGCTAACGGCTGACCCGCGACCGGATCGGGCCCCAAATTTAGGCCGCAGCTTTGGGGCCTAATCGAAGCTGGCTGACCGAGCTGCTGACCAGGCAGTTTGAGCTGCTGACTAGGGTGATAGAGCAGCAGGCTCAGGGGGGTGGACATATGGACTATCTTGCGCCCCCCCTCCCCTTTGAACCTGGGGGCGTCGTGGGGACATTGTTGTGTGGGGGTACTCTGCCTGCGCGTCTGCGTCACGTCTGGGCCCCTCTTCCCCTTTATAGGGGGCTATGTCCTCTTATGTTATTTATGATCTTTAGCCGGCGTCTCCTTGCAGGACTGCGGCCGGGGACCTCCCCTGCTTGTTATGCTCTCAAGGTGAGCTTGGCATATAGCCACTCTATTGGGTCTGCGTCCACGCACTTGGGGTGCTCTGCAGTGAGGAGGATTCCTTTTTTACTGCACATGCGCATACAAGGACGCTGGTGGATGCACTGATTGTATTGGTGCAGAAAATTTTAACATGGGCGGCGCCGGTCCTCTCGGGGCCTGCAGATCCACTAAAGGCAGCAAAGGTACTTCCTTTTCCCGCCTACTGTAACAAAATGGTCACGCGTCAGTGGCGGCATTCTAAACACAATAATAGTAACCACACATGATGTGGCTAAAAAGCTAGTCTGCGGATCAGGCTTCTAAAAATGCTCTACAGATCTCCCCTTTCCGGGGGCCGCCTATTTGGTTCTTTGTTGGAATCCGCTAAGGGCAAGTCACCGCGTAATAGGGCCCTTACTTTTCAGCACACAGGCTAGCCTCCGCAACCAGGGTCTTCACCAACGTGTTGGCTCTGGTATTGGCATTACTGTTACAGCAGGAGATTGCTTAAGAGCAAACTCGCATTCAGTCCGGTTGGGCGACTTGTCAATCACTGGTACGGACTCTGCAAGAGTTTGGTTGGAACATAATTTCAAAAAAATCTGATCCCATCTTCAAAGCTGGGTTATCTGGGTCTGACTCTGGACTCCACTTCGGTGAGGGTCTTTCTTCCCCCGTGAGAGCTGCAAAAGTTGCAGAATGCGATTTGCCTGCTATTCTCCAGTAACCTGTCCTCTCTGCGGACTTGCATACAAGCCTTAGGTCTGATGGTGTCAACCTTGGAGGCGGTTCGGTTTGCTCAGTTCCAATGAGACCCTTACAAAGGGAAATTCTTGTCAAGTGGAACAAAGATCCAAAAAGTCACAGCACAAGGAGTGCTCTTCTGTGGTGGCTTCGCTCTTTGGCCCAACGTCAGGGCAAATCCTTCCTTCCATTGTATTGGACCGTGGTAACCACGGATGCCAGCCTGTCCAGCTGGGGAGGAGTGCTTGGGAAGCCTGTGTCTCCAGGGGTCCTTGATCGACAGTCTGGACTCCTCCACGATCAATATTCTGGAATTCAGAGTGATAGAATTTTGCCTGGAGTCACTGGACGAACCGTCTGCAGGGTTGTCCAGTTCGTCTTCAATAGGACAATGCCATGGCCGTGGCTTACGTCAATCAAGGGGGCACCAAGAGTGTCCTGGCGGCCTGGGAGGTGGCAGAGATCCTGAAATGGGCAGAAAATTTTGTTCCAGCCCTTTCCGCCGTGCATATCCCAGGAATGGAGAACTGGCAGGCCGATTACCAGAGTCGTCAGGTGTTATGGTCCCTGCATTCGGAGGTTTTTCACCTGCTATGTGTCCGGTGGGGGACATCCGGCGTGGACCTGTTAGCCTCTCGACTCAACAAGAAGATACAGAGGCTGTAGCCAGGTCTCTGGTCTCTGGTGGCTCCTTGGGGTCAGTATCGGCTGATTTATGCGTTCCCTCCACTGAAGCGCCTGCCGAGGTATCTGCGCAGAACAGAGGTAAAAGGGATTCTGGTGGCCCCAGACTGGCCTCACCGGTCTTGGTACACAGATCTGGTAATGTTGGTCGCCAAGGCTCCTTGAAGACTTCCTCTCAGGGAAGATCTGCTGTCTCAAGGGCCGATCTTCCATCCTGCTTTACAGTCGCTGGCTTTAATGGCGTGGCTGTTAAAAGCCAGTTGTTGGACAGGGGTCTGTCTGACTCAGTGATTCCTACACTGTTGAAGGCTGGAAAATCTACCTCCAGGAAGATCTATCATCGTACATGGAAATCGTGCATCTCGTGGTGTGACTCGCTGAAGGGGCATCCTCGCTTTTTTTCGGTGGCTAGGATTGTGGCCTTTCTTCAAAGAGGGGTTGAACAGCGGTTGGCCTTGGGTACTGTTTGTTCTTCAGAAACCTCCCTTTAATAACATTAGGGAGATTCCTCTGCTTACATTTTTTACAGAAGGTAGCCTTTTTGGTGGCTATTACCTCTGCTCGCAGAGTATCTGAATTGGCGGCGCTATCCTGCCGTTCACTTTATCTGGTGGTCCACAGAGATAGTGGTACTTCGACCTAATCAGTCGTTTCTGCTTAAGGGATTGTCTACATCTGCTGCGAACATATATGGGTGGATCAGGCAGACGGTGGTATAGGCTTATTCACTAAAGGGTCAGGTTCCACCTTTCCCTGTGAAGGCACATTCTACTAGGGCGCAGAGTGTTTCTTTGGCTTTTCACCATCAGGCGTCAGTGATACAAGTTTGCAAGGCGACAACTTGGTCGTCTGTGCACACGTTCACAAAATTCTATAAAGTAGATGTGTTGGCATTCCCGGATGCTTCTTTTTGGCCTCAAGGTTTTGCAGGCTGCTGTTTAAAAGAGACTTTAGTCTCTGAGGGTGTTTGTTCTAGGCAAGCTCCAGTTATTCCAGGTTGAGCTTCATGTTCACTGGTTGGCTAAAGTTTTAGCCTTTTTCCTGAAGTTCATTGACAGACGCAGCAACCGCCCCTCTATATTGAGTGGGGGGGAGGGGGAGGGGGGGGGCTCAATTCTGCCTGAAAAGTAGACCGTGTATCTGCAATAAATCCAGGCTAAACCAGTCTACAAACAGCCGTTTTGATTGGTTCATATTTTTTGGTAGAGTTCACCCCTAATATTCAAAGCTTTTAAACATGGTGAGGTTTTGCATCATTGTATACTCAAGCCCTCATTTCCTAAGGTTTTGAAAATGTCAGATGTTCGTTTCATCAAGTTTATTTCTTTCGAACATATGTAAGCAGCTAGTTACCCTTGGCATATGGCCATTGTGCATGAAGGTGTTGGGATATTATGATATGGTTTCTAGTATTGAACTTTTTCTATCCTGAAAATGAAAGATAGCTATACATTCTCTGATTTAGGTGTTGCTGGCAGCAGTTGAGTGAATGGTCTCCCTGGGGTGTGATTCTGGCCTTGTATAGAAAACTTGTAGCTTCTTAGAAAAACTCTGTGCAAACATACTTTGACCCTTGCCTTTTTCTTCATGCAGGGGTTAGCTGTACAGTTCCTTGAGGGCTTTAATGATGGACAGATAACTTACTTTTCATGGAGACCTCTTCTTAAGAGACATGAAGCTAAATGTTTTATTTTGTTTTTGCATAGAGTAGTGAAGACTTAGAGTATATATCCGGTTTTGTTTGCTCAAATTAGTGACTCAATAGGGGGGAATCTTCATTATGGGGAAATAACAATGATCATTATAGTGATTTTTTAACCACCCTACTAGGAAATATATATATATATATATATATATATATATATATATATATATATATTTGCTGTCTGCGTCGTCATTGGGACATTTCAGTCCAGGTGTTAAGTGAAATCTTCTAATCCTAGGCACAAACAGCTTTACACATGGAAAATTACCTTTCCCATGAGGTAGTCCTGCCAGATGACCATAATATATTTTGTGTACTCTGTTTTCATAGATTCTAGAATTTGCTCTTGTTATAAAATGTATAGCTAAAACTTTTTTTCTTAACCACTTGCCTACTGGGCACTTTAACCCCCTTTCTGCCAAGGCCAATTTTCAGCTTTCAGCCTTGTCGCGCTTTGAATGACAATTGCACAGTCATGCAGCACTGTACCCAAATCAAATTTTTATCATTTTTCTCAAACAAATCGTTTTCTTTTAGTGGTTTTTAATCACTACTGGGTTTTTTTTTTTTTTTTGCTGAACAAACAAAAAAGACCAAAAATTTTGAAAAAAGCTATCATAGTTTGTTTATAAAATTTTGCGAACAGGTAATTTTTCTCCATTGATGGGGTGGCACCAATAAGGCTACACCAATGGGCACTAATAGGTGGCACTCATGGGCACTAGTAGGTGACACTAATTCAGCACTGATGGGGCACTGATGGGGCACTGATAGATGGCACTGGTGGGCAATAGGTGGCACTGACCTGCACTGGTAGGTGGCGCTAGTGGGCATTGCTAGGTGGCACTGGGGCACAGATTATCTTCTCTTCGGAACCGATGTCCCAGCAGCCGGGTTTTTTTTTTTCTTCCTCACGCTAACAGTTAAAAAAAGCTGATCTCCGGCTACATTTTACATCATGTGATCAGCTGTCATTGGCTGACAGGTGATCACTTGGTAAGGGGCCATGCTATGAAATGAAAATTCATTACAATACAGTACATTGCATCATTGCAGGAATTTGTATTAATGAGAATTTTCATAACTATAGTTAACCTATTTGTTAGACTGGCATGCAAAAGAAACGGACAATCATTCGTCCGATATTCACATTGTGCATACCAGGCTTTAGGGTCCTGGTGATAATACGATAATACTCACTAGAAAAAAATATATAGAAAGTTTAATCTCCCAACAGGATCAGACGCTAGAGAAACTTTACAGACATTCTAAAGCTTCTTTACTCTAACCTTTAAAAAAAAAAAACATTTGGGTCCATGCACACTTGGCATAAAAAATACATTTTACAGTACATACAGAATTACATATACAGGCTGAAGAAAAAAAAAAAAAAAAGCCAGTAGCATTCCTCTGCAAAGATACTGCTGAACTCGCTAAGTTGGTCCGACAGAAGGCAGCAGGTTTTTGTCGAAGAGGCATGCCAGAAAAAGAATTAAAGATAGAGGGATATTAAATAAAAATGCAAGTTTTTTTATATGACAGTGCTTATAGTTAAATAAAATAATATTATGGACTTCACTATGAGGCTTTCTATTTTTTAATATCCCTCTTTATCTTAATTCTATTTGTCTTTGTGGCAGGAGGAGTTTTTTGCAGCTGCATACTATTTATTTACTTTATTAATAATTTATGATAATTTGTGGTGCACATATTTAATACTTAACTTTTGGTGATCCATAGGCGCAGGTGCACAAACCCCCTTTTTTAATGACAGAAAAAGGTCTGCCAATCGTCTCCCGATCAGCGCTGTATGTAAGCCTATTGCTATCACTCTGTCAGAACACAATAGATCAGTAGGGGAGATTGCTGTACTAACATTGAATAGTTAGTACAGCGGCTCCTCCTGAGCTGTCAGGTTTATTGTTTTTGTTTTTTATTCAGCCCTGCAAGGTTTTACAAAAAAAAAAAAAAAGATTGGTGTGTACGTAGCTTTAATGAGGCATGACATATAACTGGGCTATGCATTAAGGACCACATGAAGTTGATACATCTGAGGGTTAAACATAAGTTGGTTCTTATATCTGACAAGCCTCAAAAGTAATAAATTCTTAAAATCCATAGAACGGATCTAAAAAAAAGGGGGAATGCATCCTAAAACTCAACGCGTTTAATGAATATTATCTTCACTTCCTCAGGAGTAGATGCCTTCCACATATTCTTTGTAAGAACCCAGCTTGATAGTATAAAAACTTTGTGTAACACCTCAAAATGACATCCGCTGCAGCGTGTCTAACCTAGGAGCTGTGTAAGGAGCCAGTGACACCTCAACAAGATAACTAGATGCAGCACGTGGCAATGTATAAATAAGGATTGATGCAGCACATGGCAATGTTTAAATAAGGATTGAAACACCAAGGTCCTATTAACGACAAGCACTTTGCCCATGTGCTTCCACAGATGACTGAAAAGTCAGAATATTGAAAGTTGCAGTCCCAAATGCCTGTAAAAGCGACTTATGTCCATACACATTAGGGCATTTAGAGGCATATTTGCAAAGAAATGTTGCTTATACGGTTATTTGGCGGGTTTTTTCTTCATACAGGTATTTGTGTTAGACTGTTTGTCCATGCACTTTTGGGCGTTTAGGCTGCTTTCACACTGAGAAGTTTTTGAAGCACTTTTGCGAGAAAAAAAAAAAGCCAGGAAACCTCAAAAAAAATTCTTCCCTTTTAAATTCTATGTTATGCGTTCAGATTGGGGCATTTTGATGCAGTGTTAAAAATCCTGCTTGCCACATTTTTGGAGCATGTTTGGTCAGTTAACAAAAAATGCACCTCCCCGTTGAAATCATTGAAAAAAACGCCCCGGATGCACCCGAGATGCGTTTTGTGGTGCAGTTTTTTGTCACGTGTCCTTAAAATATTGTACCACAAATGTGGCAAAGGCGTGGTAAAAATGCATATGCATTTTTGCAGTGGATCAGTGTGAAAGTAGCCTTCGAGGCATATTTGCAGGAGCGTTTTCAGGCAGAAAAAAGTATTTTTTTTTCCTGCCGCTTACACTTCCAAATGTTCTGGCATTTTTTCTGCCCCTAGTGTGCATGGGCCCTTATCCCTTTTTGGAATCATTTTTCTATTTTGGAGCCTTTTTTTTTTTTTTCCACACACAATTACTCAATTTTAACCTAAGATTAATGCGTTTTTGTAATTGGATTCTGTTTGAAAAGGTGTGTGAATCCTGAGTAAAAATTGTTGTAAATCTTAAATAATATATATAAATTCCTTTAGCTTGGTTTAGGTTTACAATTCTATATTTTTCAAAAGCAAAAGTTAAACAGCTTGGATTGATCAGAAACTTGTACTTTAATTTGCCTTATTTTGTTTCCTTTATTTTTCTCACAGTTCGAGATCGTGTTAGAACAAAGATGGAGCGTGATATTTTGGTGGAAGTTAATCATCCGTTTATTGTCAAATTGCACTATGGTGAGTACAAGATTTCTCGCTTCTGATAGACTTGCACCAGCTGTTACAATGTCAGGTCCCAGTTTGCAGAAATTTCACATTTTTAACTGAAATTAATTTTAAATGTTCAAATAATGAGCAGCCGTGGGATTCAGTAACTAACTTAAGCTTATAAACAGTGTCTGCTTTGGTACCTTTGCTTTTAGTGTCAGATTTTTACCAGTAATATATATGATCCTTGAATGAAAATTACCAGATTTTTACTAATTTCATGATGTAAAGTCATGATTTTATTAAGGATACGGAGGCGAGTATTATGTTTTATCGTTCTTTATTCCTCAGGCAAAGAAAGGATATTGTAGATATTCAAAGAAAACAAAAAACCGCATGTACTCAAAAGGGTTAACCACATATAACATGTTATCCAATGAGAGTGTTCCTAGTACAATAAAGCCCCATGTGACCTTAAGCCACTCCTCTTTCTTGATGGTGCAGATGAACATCCCAATAGACTGTAAAACGTATGACCAATTAGATGTGCAGAGCAGCAACTCTGGGAATAACACAAACCTCCAGAGAAACTGGCAATCATCCGCTTGAACTTGGTATGGACCGGTGTGAAGACCAATTAGGAGGCTGTAAGAGACAGAGAACTAAGTGGTAGAATATGTTCCTGGAAATTAAATTCCACATCCACAGTGTATTAGTAATCGTATGTCCATGTAAACAAAAAATAAAATCAATAATATCAACCGTATCAGTGAACCAGATGAATTCCCAACGTTACCATGAGGACTATTACATGAAAATATACCCAAGGGAGGGCGCAACATACCTGGATCAGGTGGGATAATACTCGCCTCCATGTCCTTGATAAAATCATGACTTTAAGTCATGAAATTAGTAAAATTTGGTAATTTTATTACAGGACACAGAGGCTCATATTATGCTAGTTCAAAGCTGTGCGACCACCATAGTGGAAAAATGAGAAACTGTGCGATAATAAAATTCCCAAAACGTAGATTCACTGAACCAATCAGCAGCACAGAGGTGGTCTCCAGTTTAGCAGTGAGTTGCTTGATTGAAAGGTCCTCATTCTTAGGCCAATTTTCATAAAGTCAGAGAAAAAGGCCAACATCCCATAGGGACGAAAATTTAGGACGTGGTGGATGTGCAAATCTGATGCCATGCAGGAGTCGACACACCAATGGATGTTTACCTGTTTGAAGACCGTTCCAGCCTTGGAAACCTGCCGAGATAGCTGATCTATATAAATTTATTTAACGATAGGCTAGGCCATGTTCGAAAAGTGAAGTCAGGAACCTCAAAACCTGACTCACAGGGTCAGATATGGGATCCCCGTGTTGTTCCATGTACCAACCAGTCCATGAGTTTCAGGCATGTAGGTGGAATTTTCTTGTTCCTGGAGCCCAAGCTCTCGCCAGGAGGTCCAGAGTTGCTTGTGGAACATTCAGGATGAAACAGAGTCCCCGGAGAGGGTCCATGCCAATAACTTGAGAGTTGATGAGAGTTCCCGCTGGGGTCCAGTAAGAGGTCAGGGAATACTGGTAGTAACCCCGGGAAGTCTATGGACATTTCCAGGAGTGTAGGGAACCATGGTTGAGTCCTCCAGAAAGGAGATATGGGGATCAAGGAGATCTGGTAACGCCTGATATGTCATAGAGCAATGAGAGAGAAAGGGGGAAAAGCGTAATGCTGAGTATTCAGCCATAGTTGAAGAAAATAATCCGTCGCATATGTGGGTGGCCTGGAACACCGTTAGGGGTGTTAAGGGTTTTGGAGGCAGTGGTAATAAAACTGGTAGCAGAAGCTTACACTTCTTTACTTGACTGCATGGCACAGTAATTACTTCCCACAAGTGTAACAGAAAAAATTATCTATAGGACCTGGCACTATAAGGGTCACAGAAAAAGGGAGCTACTACACTAGTAACCGGAAAAAATATGAGCCCTGCTGCTGTGAGAGGAAACTTTCACTCCCTGGGGAGTGCAGTGGAAAAGGATAAGTATATCAGGAACAAATTTAATAAAAGCAAGGCACAAAATAAAGTCAAGCAAGCTCACTGAGTGTTTCCTCGGGAATGAACTCCTGGGGAGCGCAGGTAAGCTGCCCAGCAACTCAACCGTCCAATCGGCTTAATCCTGCCTCAGACCTGAGGCTACCATAAGTAAACAGAAAAAAAACTGTCTGAAAATAAACTGACCAGATGACGGGGGAGGGTGAGAAAAAACTGTGGAAAAAAAAACCCAGCAGTAAAAATACTGCAAATAAATACAGTACTGCTGTATTGCTCAAATTAAGATAGAGCTATGAAAACTGTAGCGGAGGAGGCAGTAGCAAAGAAAGAGGAGTGGCTTAAGGTCACATAGGGCATTATTGTACTAGGAACACTCTCCTTGGATAACATGTTGCATGTGGTTAACCCTTTTGGGTACATGCTGTTTTTTGTTTTGAATATCTACAATATCCTTTCTTTGCGGCTGAGGAATAAAAGAGAATAAGCATATGAGCCTCCGTGTCCTGTAATAAAATTTAAGATTCACTTTTATCGTACATCACAGGTCATATCAATATGCAAATTCTTAGACCATTGGGTTTGTTCCAGGTGATTGTATAATGGCAATTAGCAAAGCTGAAACCCAACCATGCATAACCCCTCCTATTTTCAGTGATGGACTCTCTGCTTTAAGATAGTTACTTTCATTTCCTTATCGTGATCCTCTAGCTCAGGCGTCTCCAAACAATGGTCCTCAAGTTGTATGGGAACTACAATTCCCATCATGCCTAGTCATGTCTGTAAATGTCAGAGTTTTACAATGCCTCATGGGATTTGTAGTTCCGCAACAGCTGAACGGCCGTAGTTTTGGAGATCCCTGTTCTAGCAAGACATGGTGCCCAGCTGTTGGCCTTTAGTAATAGCAGCTTCTATCCAGATTGATCGCCTGATGTCACTTAGTGCTAAGAGGGCTTCTTTTGGACCCCCGCAAGATTCCATTTTGCCTTCTGGCACTGGATCCCACAGAAAAGGCACTCATGGGGGGCTTTTAATGCTGTGTGAGAGAGCTGGTGGGGTGCTGTACAAGACTGTGGTCTGCTACAGTGAAGCCCTGTTCCTGATGTCCCTGTGGATAAGGCTGACCAGGATTAGGCAATGATTGAGGCGCATACACCACAGCTCTGCACCGTAAACTGTAAGCAACATGCCCTTGTGTAGGGTCTCAATGTGCTGTGCTCCCACAGACATTACATGTAGGGAGAGACTGGGACTGAGTGCTTGAATGTGTGGGTTACTCCTGGAAATGGGGATGGACATTCTTCAAGCTTGGCTAGCATGTATCCCCAGTATGACTCAGGGTTCAAGTCTGTTTCAGGGACTTACCAAACTCCTTCAGGGGCACCTTTCTTTAGTGCATTCCTTCTCCACAGAAATTCTTTTTTTCTCTACCTTTTATTGACCTGTGAAGAGGAGGAAGCTGATCAGTCAACTAGAGATAAGTTGAAGCTTTTGTCACCGACCCCCCCCCCCTCTCTTGCTGGAGAACGAGGTATCAGGAGATTTTTTTTAGCTGAGGTGGATGCCATTGAGGCTTAGGGAATACTGTTTGGATGAGTCCAGAGTAGAGCCCTGCGCGGGACTGTTTTATTAAACCCCCACCTGCTGAATGTATGACCAGGACCGCCCACACCCGCAATGTTTGTGTCCACTCCTGCGGTTTTGCCCTATACTCGCCATATAAGGCTACCCCCTCTTCTGAGGCAACACCATTTCATAACATCAGTGGAGCCATCACATCCCTGTTAAATATTTTAGCCCGCTGGATGTGCCTTAATATGTACTGTAGCTTCTGCTACATACAGAACTTCTCTATTATTAATAGTTTAGCCCGCTGGATGTGTATACAGTAAGCTTCGGCTTCTTACAGAACGTCCCTCTGCTGTAATACTCTATGTACCACACTGAGCCAGTCACGGCAAGCTGTGTATTCTATTATTGCATACAAACCCTGCTCGGATTGGCAAAGGTTGTATAAGCCCCCCTCTCTGACTCAGCCAATCTTAGCAGGCTTTGTATGCATTAATAGAATACACCGCTTGCCATGATTGGCTCAGCACTGTACATAGAGTATTACAGCACAGGGACGTTCTGTAAGTTGCCAAAGGTACTGTATACACAAACAGCGGGCTAACATTTTTAATAGGGATGTTCTGTAACTAGCTGAAGCTACAGTACCTGGCTTATAAGACGACCCCCGATTTTTGGGGTATATTTTTTTATTATAAAAAAAGTCGTCTTATACGCCGGAAAATACGTTACACCAAATTGCACCATTCCCCGCGGGTCTCCGCAAACGTTTTTGATCGCCCACTTCCGCCCGCAGCAGAGATGAAACAGCCCACTCCCACAAGATTTGCATTGGGTCCCGCGGGAGCCCAAACCCAATGCAGCCCTCTGATCCAGAGCTCTTTCACTAAAAACCACAGTGGGGTTCTTAGTTGATGTGGTATGCACAAATTTAAAGTTGGTGCTTCAAGAGTCCTTATCCCCAAAGTCACTGATTTGGTTCCTGGCAGCTGCCTAAGTATCCAAATGTTTTCCTGTGCAGCCTCATTTGCAGGAAGTTTAGTATGCCGATTTGACTAATCTGTAGGAGTTTTCACCACTCAGATGATTCGCTTAGGAGGACCCCATGAGGGAGGATTTTCTGCAAACAATAGGGTTCTTCGGTTGTTAACTTGGCCAATTGAATAAGACTCTGATGGTTCCAATCTTCAAAGAAGCAATGGGTTTGATGCCCTCCTCAAGGCATCATCTCCTCTGCATATTGCATATTCCTTCCAGAGAAGCAGAACCAGTGGAACCTTCCATTTGGCAGTACCTTGAAGAATTCCTGAATGCTTTGAGTTTCCTGGTTGATGCTTTGCAGGTCTCCATACAGCAGCTGTGTATGTTGGGAACGCTTTTAATCCATATAAGAGAGAATTCTGTGGCTCAAGTGTTGGTTGTGGAACAACTCTGCAAGCAGCTTCAGACTCTGTCTTTTGAGGATTAGCGTTTGAGCCATTAAGTACAAAGTTTAGGAAGTGCAACCATTTTGTATACACTGTCCCCCCATTTTCAGGGGCTCAAATGTAATTGGACAAATTACTATGTTTATTTTTAGTATTTTGTTGAGAATCCTTTACTGGCAATGACTGCTTGAAGTCTGGAACCCATGGAGATTACCAAAGACTGGGTTTCCTGCTTTCTGATGCTTTGCCAGGCTCTAACTGCAACTGTCTTCAGTTGTTGTTGTCCCCCCCCCCCCCCTCGAGTCTTTCTGCCTTTAGTTTTGCCTCCAGCAAATAAAATGCATGCTCAATTGGGTTGAGATCAGGTGATGGACTCGGCCTTTGCAGAATATTCCACTTCTTTTCCTTCAAAAGCTCCTGGGTTGCTTTTTGCAGTAGGTTTTGGATCATTGTCCATCTGTACTATAAAGAGCCGTCAAAACAACTTTACTGCATTTGGCTGAATCTGAGCTGACAGTATATCTCTAAACACTACAGAATTAATCCGGCTGCTTCTGTCACATCATCAATAAACACCAATGAACCAGTGCCACTGGAAGCAATGCATGCCCATGCCATCACACTGCCTCCACCATGTTTTACAGATGGCATTGTGTGCTTTGGATCATGAGCTGTTCCATGCCTTCTCCACACTTTTTTCTTCCCGTCATTCTGGTACAGATTAATATTGGTTTCGTCCATACAAAGAATGCTTTTCCAGAACTGGCCTGGCTTTTTTAGCTGTTTTTTGGCAAAGTCTAATCTGGCTTTTCCATTCTTCAGGCTTATGAATGGTTTTTATACCTTGTGGTGAACCCTCTGTATTTGAAGTGAAGTTGTCGTTTGATTGTAGACTTTGACAATGACATGCCCACCTCCTGGAGAGTTTCCTTCACTTGTCTGGATGTTGTGAATGGGTTTTTCTTTACCATAGGGAGGCTCCTGTGATCATCCACCACTGTCTTCCTTGGACGTCCAAGCCTTTTTATATTGTTGAGCTCACCAGTGCTTTGTGCTTTCCTCAGGAAATACCAATTTCATTGATTTGTCCACTCCTAATGTTGCTGCTATCTCTCTGATGGATTTGTTTCATTTTTGAAGCCTTAGAATGGCCTGTTTCACTTGCATGAACAGCTCCTTTGAAAGCATGTGCGTTCATAGCAATAGATTCCAAATGCAAATACCACACGTAGAATCAAATCCAGACCTTTTACCCGCTTAATTGATGAAGAAAAAACGGAGTATCACACCCCTGGCCATGAAACCGCTTTTGATTCAGTTGTCCAATTACTTTTGGTCCTTTGAAAAAGGGGGTGGCTATTCCTAAAAGTTAGAATTCATAAACCCTTCTTCTGATTTGGATGTAGATACCCTCAAGTGAAACCTGAGTGTGTGCACTTTCAGACTATATCCATTTTAGAACTATAGCTTGAATATATTTTGATGCCGGAAAAAAACTAAAATTGAGCCTGTGTCCAAATAAATATATATATATATATATATATATATATATATATATATATATATATATATATTAGGGATGCACCGAATGTTCGGCGGCCGAACATTATTCGGCCGAAAATAGAAAAAATAGCACTTTTGGTGTTCGGCCGAATAAGTCAAAAGGCCGAATAATTTTGTGCCGAACAATAGGGCTGAACGATAGTCGATATATCGACTATCGTTCTGTGGACGAAACCAATATTAATCTGTACCAGAATGACGGGAAGAAAAAAGTGTGGAGAAGGCATGGAACAGCTCATGATCCAAAGCACACAATGCCATCTTGGTATGGCTACTGCACTGAGTGACTAGGCCCAACTGTCTGTACATCCTCACACTACAGAGTCAAGAACCTAAACACTCAGTGCAGTGTTCCTAGTAACCAAACAGAGCCTGCCTTACATTTGTGTGGTCTCTGTGAGCTGAGTTCTGATAGGCTGCTATGGGTGGCTGCATCGTGCTCCACTTCCTATTTGAATAAGGTAGGTAGGAGTGTGAGTCAGTAAGTTTAACAGCCTGCACCCATCATCCCTGTACATTGCCTGCCTGTGCAAACTTACAAACTCGGACTTGCCTCTCTCTCTCTCCCTCTCTCATGGCCTCCCCAATGTCTTGGTTCTCACTTCTCCCCAGTAGGCTGTTTCCCGAAGTTTGCGCTCTCACTGCCAACTTCTTACTCCTCCTCGCTGCCCTGGGACACGCATCTTCTCTGCCGCCTCAAGTCCGGAATGTAACTGAGGAGAGAATCCGCGGGGCTGTGCTGGAAACTACACTTCCCAGTGTGCAGCGCTGCTCACAGAGCCCTCCATAGAGATGACTGGGGGAGGCAGCTTGTCTAAAGCCGAGCAAACCTGCCCCCAGCCTGAGCCAAGCTGAAACACTCGCCCTCCATTAAATTCCACTCGCAAAATGCAAGCAGGCGAGTGTAAATTTTGAGGGCTGGTCTATTAGGCTGGTGAAGAGTCTTCTAATCCTTGACAGTTGAAACATGGTCAAGAGAAAAAAACAAGCTCCTCATCAACATCTTGGAACTCAGAGCAGTCAAGTTCTCCCTCCAGTACTGGACCCCCTTCTTCCCTCTTCTAAAGGGACTCCCAGTTTGCATGCAGTCCAGATACTGTCACCACAGCAGAATATACCAGCCATCAAGGAGGTATGAGGAGCCTGGCCGTCTTGAAGGAAACAAATGAGATTCTCTTCACTTCCCAGAGATTTTTGTGTTCCACATCCTGAGTGGACAATTGGCAGGCAGATTCTGTCACCACTTGGACCAAGATGAAGTATCTCTTCATCCAAATGTGTACATCCTGGCCTTCAGATTCAACAGAAAACTTCCTCTCTTTGTAGCTGGAACAAGAGATTCTCCAGCTCTGGCCTTGGATGCTCTAAAAACCCTCTGGTCTCCATTCAGTCTAATCTATGCCTTCCCTCCACTGAGAACTCGGCTTAGTCTTCTCCACAAAAAAAAGCAAGAGAAGAAAATGGTGATTCTATTTGCACTGAAGTGGCCCAGAAGATCCTGGTAAACAGACATACTTGGACTTTGTCAGACAACCCCTGTCCTTCAACAGGCCAGATCTGGTATTTCAAGCCTCTGTCTTCCCCTACTTCAATCTCTGGCTTTAACAATAAGGTTTCTACATTGTTGAAAGCAATAAAGGCCACTTCCAGGAAGATCTACATTGTTATCATACCGGGAAACTTCTTTGCCTGGTGTGAGCGCAGTCAATTTAGTCCCAGGGGTTACACTGTGCGTTACTTTCTGGCCTTCTTGTAAACAGTCCGTGATTGGAATCCCCGAGCACCCTAAAAGGGCAGGTGTCTGCTTTAATCCTTTTTTCAAGGCCCTTTGGTTTGCACTTGTTTGCAAAAACCTTTATTAAAGGTGCTTCTTGTGTTTAAGCTCTCCTTGCAGCACCCTGTGCTTCTCTTGGACCTTAATTTGGCATTCTCTTCCCTGTAGAAACCACCCCTTGAACCCATGGGGCATGGATTCAAGAACCTTCCTTAGAGATTCTTGCCAACAAAGTAGCCCTTTTGGTAGCTATTACATCTTCCTCATACGGCACAATGACAACGTTGTATTACACCCAAGGCTATTGTTTATTCCAAAGGTGGTTGTAGCATTCCATCTCAATGAAGACCTCCTTCTGCCATCCTTGTGCCCTGCTCTTAAGCATCCAAAGACATTCTCTACATTGCTTGGATATAGTCAAAGCTTTTAGAATGTACCTTAAAACTATTACTTCAAAATTCCTTGCTCGTTCTTTCTCAGGTCCTCGCACCTTTTCACACTGGATAAGAAACTTGATTTCAAAAGCCTATGCTCTTTCTGAAAAATGTAAATTTCTGCGCTGTTACATGCCCAATCTACAGATGTTTTGAAATATCCCTGGCTCCTAAGCATCCATGTGCAAATCTTATTGGAAGACACTTTGTTTTATTGCAAAAGCCACCTTTTGGCAGCTTTGTGCTGCGCTGTATTCCCCAGCATCTTGCCAACAGGAGTGTGACTTCACCTGTGTCTTTAAGTACCTTTTGGACATACTCAGTGCAGTTTTAAGACTTGACACATTTGGTATCCTACAGAGGCTCGAAAAATGTATTCACATTTAAATATAAAAAAATATGTGCATAAAACTGTTAATACTAGATTTATAAACAACAAAGGGTAGCTACAAGTCATGTTTGAATTATGCAATCACATTAGGTGCTCAAAGTGGTCACCATTAGCATCCAGACACATTTGATTTTGGCGAACTACTGCATGAACAAAATTGACTAGTGTGTCCACAGGAATTGCCCTCCATGAGGTTTCAAATACTTTCTGTAGTGCAGTCAGTGTAGGATTTTTATGGTACACAACATCCATTAGTGTTCCCCACAGATAGGAATCAAGGGGTGTTAAGTCCAGGGAATTCAACAGCACTTCTACGTCCTAGCCAATGTCCTGACAGAATGTCATCGAGAGAGTCTCGCGTCTCTGTGGTAGTGAGGCGGTGCACCATCTTGCTTGAAGTAAAATTGCTCTTCCGCATAAACTGCACGAATGGCCAGTAAAATGGATGTGCGAAGCATGTCGACTATTGGCATCTTTAGGGGAAGCCTAGTACTACACATTGCTGCTATAATTTATTTTTGGGTTTTAAAAAAGGGCATTGATAACTGTTGAAGTATGTATACATTTTTGGGCCCCTCTCTAGTTACTCGAGGCATTCACGTCGAATATTGATTTTTTTTTTTTTTTTTTTTAAAAATTCAACTGCAATTAATATTCTCCAAATTTAGAAAATATTGAAGAAAAAAATGGCTCTGGCAAGCGTTTGCTGGAGTTCTAATACCAACTAGAATTCAGGGGGTGCCCTTGCTAATTTAAATCGGTATTAAACCCAAAAACAAAAATGTAATAAATTGCAGCTTACCAATCAGATGTAATGGCTGCATTGTTTTTTTTCTTTACTGTGTGGTCCCTTCATTAACACTCCTCCTATATTAGAGTTCCTGCACTCTTGAAGGAGCAGCAGAGACTCCTTTGGACAGCAGTGTTGTCAGTCTAGGGGGAAGGGAGTGTTGGATGCATTAGCAGATTTTAGATATGCCAAACTAATTAGGGTCAAACTCCAGCTAATGTTTAAGCAGTTAGAGCAACAGTTTTATTCCTTTTGGGATAAAGGTTTTCCATAAATAGGAGCTGACCACTGTAAGCGCCCCTATCTGTGTTAAATGGTTTGTCTCAACCTTCTAACTGCTGCATCTGCAGGACAGCTTACTCTGTTGAAAAACAAATTTCCTCGCAGGATTACCCAGTAAAAATAAAGCTTAAAAGAAAACGAATGCAGCTGTCCTATCTAAGAATTGGTAAGCTGCAGTATAAAAGTTTGCTTTTGGGTTTAATACTGTTTTAACCTGGTACCATTGACGTATACAAACATACTTTTATGGAAATTCTTGTGCATATAAAATTTGCATTAAAAATGTCATCTATTCTCTATTTCAGCTTTCCAAACAGAAGGCAAATTATACCTTATTCTGGATTTTCTCAGGGGTGGAGATTTGTTTACACGTTTATCCAAAGAGGCAAGTTTTTTATCTTTTGATTTTTGTTTTATCTCAGGTAATTAAAGAAATTACTACACCTCCCCTAACTTTCATCCTATCCTTGTATATTTATAACAAATTGCTAAAAGGTGTTTACCCAGTCACAAGCTGATTAAAGCAGAACTGTCCTTTACATTTAAAAAATATGTGCCATAAATACTCTTTAAAGCTAAAGCCAGGTACACACGTACTGAAATTTAGCCGGTTCAGCAAGAATCAGACCCCTTTTGATAGATGTGTCTGTACAACAGAAACCAGTTCAACGCTCATGCTGGAAAACCAGCTTTAGATCAGCACTTGCAGCTAATGGCTGCGAGAGCTGATCAGTGTAATCTGGTGAGGGGGAGTTCCCCTTGAAGAATAAAATAACAGAGAGGGAGAGTGTGTGTGCCCAGCTTAAGACTGGCTGTGCATTTTTATTTTGCCTAAATATCAAACCGATTCCTCCATCTACGCTATACAGCCCAGATGGTAGTTCCTTGCCAACCTAGGCTTACGGGGCTGTGTGTTTCTAATGATGTACACCGCTCTAGTCCCTGAAAGCAAAGGGGAGTCCAAAAGGGCAAGGAGCAACTTTGAAATGGGCAGCCTGGGGCAGTAGTCGCGGCCCCAGCTTAAACTAGAAAATTGGCAAGGATTAAAAGATAAAGTCAGCCCCATACTTAAAAAGCCCTCACTGGACCCAACCGATCTGAACAACCTACGCCCTATTTCCTTGCTCCCCTTTTCATCCAAACTCCTCGAACGCCTAGTCTACAACCGACTGTGCGACCACCTTGCCGATAATAGCCTCCTTGATCCCCTTCAGTCTGGATTTCGGCCTCAACACTCCACTGAAACTGCTCTCCTAAAACTGACAAATGATCTACTAACGGCCAAAACCAATGGACACTACTCTTTACTCCTACTTCTGGGCCTTTCTGCTGCCTTTGATACGGTTGACCATCCCCTCCTCCTCAAAAAACTCCATGCCTTTGGTACTCTTCACTGGCTATCTTCCTACTTATCCAACCGCACCTTTAGCGCTACGTACAATTCTACTTCCTCCTCTCCTCTTCCCTTCTCTGTTGGGGCCCCCCAAGGCTCTGTTCTTGGACCCCTCCTATTTTCAATCTACTCCTCCTCTCTGGGTCAGTTGATAGCCTCCCACGGCTTCCAATACCATCTCTACGCTGACTATACCCAAACTATACCTATCTATCCACCCCTCAGCTCTCTCCCTCAGTCTCCTCACGTATCCCTAATTTACTATCCGATATATTGGTCTGGATGTCTCGCCACTTCCTCAAACTCAATCCATCCAAAACCGAGCTTATAATTTTTCCTCCACCACGTGCCCCTTCCCCTGATTTCTCCGTCAATATCGATGGCATTACTATCAGCCCATCCCCCGCATGCCAACGTCTTAGGTGTTGTCCTGGACTCTGAACTCTCCTTCAAACCCCACATCCAATCGCTGTCCAAATCTTGCCACCTCAGCCTCCGCAACATCTCCAAAATACACCCCTTTCTAACCAAAGACACAACAAAACTCCTAGTTTACTCCCTGGTCATCTTGCGCCTCGACTACTGCAATTCCCTTCTTGTTGGCATACCTCTACACAGGCTATCCCTCCTTCAATCCATCATGAATGCTGCCGCCAGACTCCTCCACCTTACCAATCGCTCAGTGTCCGCTGCTCCTCTCTGTCAAGCCCTCCACTGGTTTCCGCTCACCCAACTAATTAAATTCAAAATACTTACAGCATCTTACAAAGAAATCCACAGCTTAGCCCCCAGCTACATCACTAGCCTAGTCTCAAAATACCAACCTAATCGCTCTCTTCGTTCCTCTCAAAACCTCCTGCTCTCTAGCCCCCTCGTCACCTCTTCCCATGCTCCCCTCCTTTTCAGAGAAGCCTATCCTACCAACACCTAACAAATGTACCTCCATTTTCTCCATCAACCCATCCCCCACGGTTATTGCCTTTTTGTTTCACTTGACCCTCCCTTCTAGATTGTAAGCTCTAACGAGCAGGGCCCTCTAGTTCCCCCTGTTTTGAATTGTATTGTAACTGTATTGTCTGCCCTCACATTGTAAAGCGCTGCGCAAACTGTTGGCGCTATATAAATCCTGTATAATAATAAAGAAGCTGCATACTCAGTGATTAAATCGGCTGCTGAAAATGCTCTAAACACTGAGGCTTTAAAGCCTAATTCCAGATAGTTTTTTTTCTTGATGAGATTTTTCCTCACCTAATTTCCCTGTGACTTCATTACAAGGAAATGGGGATGTCGCCAGAACGGGATTTCCCATCACTTAAGACAGAAAAACTCAGATGGTAATAGAAATTGATGAGGCTCTATTCCAGGGCTTAGCAACCAGTAGAACGCAGTCTGTGATTGACCCACCATTTCAGAGCATAAAATAAGAGTACAAAATAGAGGGGCTACTTGTAAGCTTTACTGGAGCTGTAGTAGGGAGAAAGAGGCCACATAAGCCAATGCCTCCTTTGTAGTGCTGGCTCCTGTCCCATGCAGGTTGATACCAACTGCACTCCACCTCTTATCCCTGCCAGCGGTCTCCAGAGTGGTGCCAGCAGCCCAAAAGAAGAGATCTTACGGTCAGTGTGAAGAAATACACTGGGCATAATAGTATAGGGTTGTTTCGCACCATGGGTGCAGTCTTCCTGCAGCTTTCCTATGCTTAGCCATAGACTTCAGTTATAGCCTGGAGATTTGGTACACTTTCTGAAAGAATGCCAAAACTCCTGAATGCAGGAGTTTCGGTGTGCTTTCAGAAGGTGCACCACACCTGCAGGATGTAATAGAATCCTATGGCAAAGCACAGCTGACCCAGGAAAATTGTAGATGCAATGCGCTGCACCCACGGTGCAGGTAAATTGCAGTACATCAGTGTGAATGAGGCCACTCTGCAAGTGCCCTGCAACCTTGTCCAGTACAGCAAACATGGGCTTAAAGCAGACAGTGTTAGGTTGTGTTCTCACCACGTGCTTTGACCCCTTTGAGGAGCATGCAGTTGCGGGGCACTTGCAGAGTGGCTCCATTTACTTGAATGGGTCACAATTGGCAGGCGGTAGCACCCACCAAAAGCAACAGGAGGCGTAATTCCTGCTGCAGCATGTGTACACCTCTTGCTCTTGCCTCAGCAGCTAAAGGAGTGCCTAAGGGTGCACCCGCCTGAATGCAATGAAGGACTCAGCAGGAGTGTGTTTGACAGGCGATGAGTAGGCGATATGTTGCCTCCTCACCACCTTATTTAAACCCATGATTGCCTTGCAATGCATGCATTTGCAATATGGTAGTAAGGCAATTAGTGGTTTAAATCAGGTGTGAGGAGGTAACACTTGGTGACCCTGTGCCCGGTGATCTTCAGCCCCCCCCCCCCTTCCTTTCCCTGGGTGCGATTATGAGCTGGCTTTTGCCACATGCTCTTAAGAGGGGCTTGTTGGAGTTGCTGCTGACCAGGTTTTTCCTGGTGCGCAGTGGGGGGGTTGAGCAGGGTTCCCCGCTACCCTGGGGGTTGGGGTGTAGGGCAGGGATGTCCTCTGGGCTCCCTGCGGTAGTTGTTGGATTGGGATAGCTGTTTGGCATCGGCACCTCACAAGGCCGGATCCGGGCCAAAATTTAGGCCGCGGCTTTGCGGTCTACTGGTCGGGAGCTATGTAGGGGGTGGCCCCAGTGAGGGTGGCTGAAGCCACTACCCTCGGTTTCATCATCCGCCCTTCCCTCTGCTGTCCCTGGGTCGTCTGCTCCGCTGGGGCTCACACCTAGGCAGCTGGGAGTTCACAAAAATGAAGGCCACTGCTTGCAGCCTACTAGGCCATGCGGCCAAGTCTGATGCCTAAGTTGGAGGGGGTAAGCCTGGCTGGGATCAGTGCACTTGCAGCTCCACCTCCACACAAAATTGAGGCCGCGGCCTACTAGGCCATGCGGCTAGCTTGGCGCCTCCCTTTGAAGGGGTAGCGCTGTGAGGGCCTAAGCCAGAGTTTTTCTTGCTCTGGAAAAACTATCACCTTCTGTTGTCCAGCAGACAGTCATCCCTCCGGGCTTGTATGCGGCTGCTGGGCTTGATGGTGTCTACCTTCGAGGCGGTTCTGTTTGCACAGTTCTACATGAGATCTCTGCAAACAGACATTTTGGTGAAATGGGAGAAGAATCCACAGTCTCTAGAGATGGCTTAATTTTCCAGCTGTTCGTCAGGGAAAAAAATGTTCTCCCCCCCCCCCCCCCTGTCCTGGACGGTTGTCACCATGGATACCAGTCTGTCCAGGTGGGGAAACATCCTAGGCACATATTGTGCTCAGGGGGTCTGGACTCTGTAAGAGTCCAGACTGCCAATCAATGTACTGGAACTTTGAGCGATCAGACTTTGTCTGAAACATTGGACAATTCGTCTTCAGGGTGTCCAGTACGAATTTAATCAGACAATGCCACGGTCCTGGCCTGTGTTAATCAACAAAGTGGCACAAGTAGTGTCCTGGTGGCCTCGGGAAGTAGCCGTCATTCTAAGGTGGGCAGCACGATCGTTCCAGCCCTCTCTACTGTACACTTTCCATGGAAGGTACAGAGGTTTGTGGCACACAAACTCGGGATCTTCTGGCCGATGCCACAGACTCAATAGTGGCTCTGTGGAGTGAGTGTCATCTGCTTTATGCCTTCCCCCCTCTCAAACTGCTTCCAAGACTCCTGTGCAGGATCGAGGCTGAAGGGATTCCTGTCATTCTAGTAGCTCCAGACCTGTCTCGCTGGTCTTGGTACGCCGATCTGTTACGGCTGGTCGCTGATGCTCTTTGGAGACTTCCTCTCAGGGAAGATCTACTCTGTCCCAACGGCCAATCTTCCATCCTGCTTTACAGTCACTGGCTTTAATGGCTTGGCTGTTGAAAGCCAGGTGCTGAAGGATAGAGGTTTGCCTTAATCCATGATTCCTATGCTGTGAAAGGCTAGAAACTCTACCTCTAGGAAGATCTACCATCGTACTTTGAAGACGTACATTGCATGGTAGGAGTCTCTCTTAGGGTTTTCCCTCGCTCCTTTTCGGTGGCTCGGATCTTGGCTTCCCTCCAATGAGGGGTTGAGCAGGGCCTGGCCCTGAGTACCATCAAGGGCCAGGTTTTCGGCCCTTGTGGTTTTCTTTTAACGTCCATTGGCCACACATTCCTTGGTGCGCAGCTTTATCCAGGGAGTTCGACACTTGGCTTCTCCAGCGCGGTCTCTGTTGCCGCTGTGGGACCTCAATTTTGTTCTTCAGAAGCCTCCCTTTGAAAGTCTTCGGGAGGTTCTCCTGTTTACATTGTCCCAGAAAGTGGCCTTTTTGGTGGCTATTCTGCGTGCAGGGTGTCCGAGCTGGCAGCGTCTTGTCGTTCACCTTACCTGGTGGTTCACAGAGATAAGCTGGTTCTTCTTCCCTTTCCATCGTCCCTTCCAAAGGTCCTCTCTGATTTCCATTTGAATTAAGACATTGTGTTGCCTTCCCTATGTCCCAGGCCTAAACATCCTAAGGAAATTGCCTTGCATTCCCTGTATGTGGTTCGGGCAATCAGGGTTACCTGGCAGCTACAGAGTCTTTTCGGAAGTCAGACTCACCATTTGTCATCACGAATGGACCTCAAAGGGTTGACTGCTTCTGCTGTGACCATTTCCAGATGGATCAGACAGACCGTGATTTAGGCCTATTCGATTAAGGGTCAGGTTCCTCCTTTCCCTGTTAAGGCGCACTCTACTCAGGCGATTAGTGCCTCCTGGGCCTTCCATCGTCAGGCGTCAGTAATGCAGGTTTGCAAGGCGGCCACCTGGGCATCTCTGTATACTTTCACAAAGTTTTATAAGGTGGATGTGTTGGCATCTGCGGATGCTTCCTTTGGCCGCATGGTTTTACAGGCTGCTGTTTAGAGGGCCTGGTCCTCTTTGAGGGTGTGTTTTTTTCAGGGGAGCTCCAGTTGTTTATGGTTGAGCTCCATGTTACTTGGTTGGCTACGGTTTAGCCTTGGGAATTTTTACCCGCTGTTCCCACCCTTCATGTTTGACACTGCTATGGGACGTCCCAACTGTCAGGAGGATAAGGAGCTGTGTCCATCAATAAACGAAAGAGAAAATGGAATTTCTGACTTGCCGTAAAATTAATTTCTCTGATGTTCATTGACGTACACAGCACCCACCCCTCTGTAGAGTTGGTTTTCTTCTGACACTGCTTGTAACAAAACTGAATGCTTATAGCTGAGGGTGGGAGTATAATCCCTGGGACTGACCCATAGGCGTAGTCAAGTTTTTTCCTGCCTAGTCTCCTACTCCTGTAGGGGGCAGCATAACCCAACTGCCAAGAATCAGGAGCTGTGTTTGTCAATGAACATCAGAGAAATGGATTTTACGGTAAGTTAAATCCCATTTCGCTTTCACTGACACACAGCTTCAAGTCTTCAGACTATTGGGCTTATGCTCTCTCTAGGAGTAGGACTAGGTGGAATCCTTTTTGGCTACGCCCCTGGGGCAGTCCCAGAGGGTATACCATCACTTCCTGCTGTAGGACTCCAGTTTTTTCGGCCTAGTCAGGAGTAAGGACCTGGCTCTCTGCTGGGATCTGCGGTCCTGCCATTTTTTCCTATTTAAATGGTATTTTTTACTTTTTCTTCTATTTGTTCCTGTGTGAACTACAATCAACAGCCAGACTGGGCGACGCACTGGATTTTGTAGATCCTTGGTCTTCCCAGTCTGGCCTGCGAGCGCGTCCCAACTATTAGCTCTGCGCTAGGTTGGCCGCGACATAGCCCCACTGGACGGGGGCTGACCGGCGAGTGAAACACCTCACGCCCTGGTCAACAGTCACGACCAAAGTCGCAGTGTACCTTAGGCCACAGCACCCTCATTCCAAGATGGTGCAGTGGACTGTTGGGAGTGGCGCTCACCTGGTCACCGTGGTATGATGAGTAGTGTCCTCCCTCCTTTCCTACGGAATTGCTGGAGTGGTCACGGGCCCCCACCTGGGGATGGTAGGCCTCTCCTATGTCCTTCCTCCCCCTTGTGCTTCCCCCTTCTCTTTTGTGGGCTTCCCCCCCCCCCCAAGTTGGTGCCCTCATATGTCCTGTCCCCCTGTGCGGGGCCACCATTTTCTGCGAAGATCGGCGGCCATGTTTGTACACCTGGCACAGCCATTTTGCAGTGGCTTTCTTTAATGGAAATCAGAATGGGAGTTCCTGGAGGAGTTTATTTTTGGGTGGAGCACCTCTGTTCTTCAGATC
Source organism: Pelophylax lessonae (assembly GCF_965119305.1). Classification (NCBI taxonomy): domain Eukaryota; kingdom Metazoa; phylum Chordata; class Amphibia; order Anura; family Ranidae; genus Pelophylax; species Pelophylax lessonae. The sequence continues at coordinate 172,348,388 of NC_138769.1, forward strand.
CTCCCCTTTGGGATCGAGATTGCTGCTGACACATGCTGTGCAGACATTCTGGGCCTCCTGGTGCATCTTTGGTACAGGGTGGTAAGTCTGGGGGTCTCCAGTGCACTTTGCCTGACCTCTGGGGGGCGCTGTAGCGTGGTGGGACGTTTTTTTTTCCGTTTGTTTTTTTTTTTTTTTTCAACTTTTGCTGACGGGTTCCCCTGGTGCAACATGGACCCTGCAGATCATGTGTCCCCATCTGACCCCCTTGGGGAGGCCGCATGGCCTTCCGGACCCCGGCTGTCCATGGATGCAATTTCGGCGGTCCTGGAATCGTTTGTGTCCCAGGTGGAGGTGGCCTTTAAAGGACGAGGTGCTAAGAAACGCCCTGCGCCTACCCCTGCCTCATCTGATGCCTCAGATTCTGAGTCTAAATCGGCCACCACAGACACGGGTCTCTGGCAGGGTCTGCCTCCGCAATATGTACTCCCTGGCGGGGTCTGCACTAAGACTGGTTTTTACTGTTGCCCTTGTCTCGCAAACTTTGACTGAGTGGGCTAAGTTGCTACGCTGTGACCTTGAGGGGAAACCACACCCCCTGCCTTTGCGGAGCTGTTGGACCAACTGGTCCAGGGGCTGCAATTTGTTTGCAATGCCGCGCTGGATACTGCTCTCATATGGGTCGACTGTCGGTTTCGGCAGTGGTCCTCAGGCATGTACTTTGGCTAAGGTGCTGGTCTGCAGATCAGATCTCGAAGGCCTTGACTGATCTACCTTTTCAAGGAGATCGCCTGTGTGGGGCTACCCTGGATGACATTATCAAAGATCTCACAGGAGGTACTTTATCCCACAGGCTATCAAGGGTAAGGACCCTCGTCACTGATGGGGTCCCTACTTTTCAGCACACAAAACTTTTTTTGTCCCTCAGGGTCAGTCGATAGGGTAAGTCCTTCAAGACTCCCTTTGGGTGGTCCTAAGAGACCCTGGGCTGGCAAACAAAAATTTCTCCAGACCTGAGGACAAGGCCTCTTTGGCCTGGAGGTGCACCCTCACCGTATCTGGGGTGGGGGGACATCTTTGCTGGTTTCCGGACCTGTGGCTATCCTGGATAGTACAACCGGACGTAATGGTTCCTGTTCTGTGTGTGGAACGTTTTCAGGGCTTTTATTCAAACCTGTTTACGGTCTGGTCCTGGCGTTTTTTTGCCAGCGGGGGGATATCGATCCTGGGTTACCTGGATGATCTGCTTCTCCGTGCTGAGTGTCCCACAGTGATGGTGATCAAATTTGGAGAGCACTATAAGAACTCTGGAGGAGTTCAGGTGGATTCTGAACCTGGAGAAGTCATCCCTGGTCCCTTCCATGAGACTGAACTATCTGGGCCTGAGTTTGGACTTATCCGCAGCCAGGGTGTTTGTTCCTCCAGAAAAAACTCAAACTCCACACTGCGATTCAGCTGTTCTGTCCAGCAAATGGTCGTCCCTGCTGACTTGTATGAGAGTTCTGGGACTGATGATGTCGTCCTTTAAAGTCGGCCCCCTTTTCTCAATTACACATGAGGATCCTCCAGAAGGAAATACTTCTCAAATGGAACAAGAATCCATATTCCCTGGGCAATCAGATCCAGCTGAGCCAGGTGACCAGGGAGTCCCTGATCTGGTGGCTTAGGTCCCCAATGCTCAGGCAAGGGAAATCCTTCCTCCCTATATATTGGACAATGTCACCACGCATGCAAGTCTGTCCGGGTGGGGAGGGGTTCTCGGCAGGTTGTCTGCTCAAGGAGTCTGGTCCCTCGAGGATTCCAGATTTACCGATCAATGTTCTGGAGCTGAGATCTATCCGGCCTTGCCTAGTCCACTGGACCGAGCACCTGTAGGGTTGTCCAGTGCACATTCCATCAGACAATGCCACGGCCGTGGCTTAGGTCAATCCCCAAGGGGGCACCAAAAGTGTCCTTGTGGCCCTGGAATTGGTGGGCCGAATGCTTTGTTCGAGCTCTCTCCGCTATTCACATTCCAGGAGTGGAAAATTGGCAGGCGGATTACCCCAGTCGACAGGCCTTGGATGCAGGGGAATGGTCCTTCCATCCGGAGGTGTTCCAGCAGTTGTGCCTTTTGTTGGGGCACTCTACATGTAGATCTGTTGGCGCCTCGGATCAACAGAAAAGTGCAGAGGTTTGTGGCCTGCTCCCGGGACCCTCTGGCAGACGCCACAGATGCGCTGGTGGCCCAGTGGGGTCAGTATCAGCTGATGCATGCCTTACCTCCTCTCAAGTTGCTGCCAAGACTTCTTCACAGGATAGAGGCAGAAAGGATTGTGGTCATTCTTGTGGCTTTGTACTGGCCTCGCCAAGCTTGGTACGATGACCTGGTCAGGCTGGTCGCAAACGCTCCTTGGAGACCTCCTCTCAGGGAGGATCTACTGTCTCTGGCCAATCTTCCATCCTGCTTTATGGTAGCTGGCTTTGACGGCTTGGCTGTTGGACAGGGGATTGTCTGCTTCAGTGATTCCCACTCTGCTCAGAGCGAGGAAGGCGACTTCTAGGAAGAACTTGGAAGTCATACAGTGCGTGGTGTGAGTCTCCTGGCGCTCCCGCTTGCTCTTACTCAGTGGCTCAGATCTTAGCTTTCCTTCAAGGAGGTGTTGGTCAAAAGTTGGCCTTGAGTACTATCAAGGGTCGGGTCTGGGCCTTGCCATTTTTGGCAATTTTCTTTTTTTCCAAAGGCCATTAGCCACCTATTCCCTGGTTCGTAACTTCCTCTAGGGGGTGCAACACTTTGTACCTCCGTTGCCACCTTGGGACCTTACCGTAAAATCCTTTTCTCTGAGGTTCACTGACAGACACAGCACCTGCCCCTCTGTTGGGGTTGTTATTTGTTCTTCTGACACTGCTTGTTACAAACTTGAGTCCTACAGCAGGACGTGATGGTATACCCTCTGGGACTGCCCAAGGGGCGTAGCCAAAAAGGTTTCCGCCTAGTCCTACACTCCTAAAGAGAGAGAGAGCAATAAACCCAATGGTCTGAATACTTGAAGCTGTTTCTGTCAGGGAACCTCAGAGAAAAAGATTTTACGGTAAGACAAAAATCTAAATAAAAGTGGATGTGTAACCGCGCTAATGTAAACCAATAAACGATGTTAAGATTAGAAAAGAAAAGCTGCAACTTCAAGTGTGACAACACCCCAAATACAAATAGATACAAGTCGCGCTAAGTGATAGGGAACAAATAAATATATCAAATTGTGAGATTTGAGTCCACAAAATATAAGTTCATAAATTCTTAGGTGCAAAATGATAAATCAGGTGATTGAGTGCAGGAATCCGCATCTGATGAATGTTCTGCTTACCAGAATAAGATGAATAAATAGCAGAAGTGTGAATCTCCACCGCGTATGATGAACCTATCAAGGGTCAAGATGTCAGAGAGCAATTCCATATATATAGTGTGGTGATGGCGTCAGAATCGCTCAAATGGAGGTGTATCAATCATGTTAGAATAGTTAGATGATGAACATGGAATGATAAAAAAAACGCCATAGCATAAAATCCCAAAAATATATTTCATAAAAGACAAGTGCACTCCAAAATGATGTGGAATGAAAGAATAATGAAACCTCCACACCAAGTATAAAGCGAAAAAAGAAAAGCGAATATGTTGAAAAAATTTAACACCACAGTGTTTTGTGTGGATCTATATAGGTACTTCTTACCAAATATAGAAAGAAGTGTGCATTATAGAGCCTCCAACAAGTAAGGAAGGTGAATGACAAAAGATGAGAATCTTCATCCGGTGAGGAAGAAATGAAGGGACACTCACCCCCAAATTAAGCCGCACCCAATATATTAACTCCTTACCAGATACCAGTAAGGAATCCGCTTGAACTCAGGACAATAGCCTGTTGATAGATTTGATAGATGAATCAAAAGGAACCCAGCAGTCACAAGGAGTCCCACCTCTTAGATATGGCACGTATGGACCAATAAACTTCACACAGGCAGCCTCCTAATTACCAGCCAGGTGTTAAGCAAGTCCAATAGCGATATCTGATATCGAGTTCCTTTTGATTCATCTATCAACATATTGTCCTGAGTTCAAGCAGATTCCTTACTGGTATCTGGTAAGGAGTTATTATATTGGGTGCGGCTTAATTTGGTGGTGAGTGTCCCTTCATTTCTTCTTCACCGGATGAAGATTCTCATATTTTTTCATTCACCTTCCTTGTTGGAGCCTCTTTAATGCACACTTCTATCTATATTTGGTAGGGAGTTGCTATATAGATCCTCACAAAACACTGGTGGTCAATTTTTTCAACATATTCTTTTTTTTCTTTTTTTTTCATATCTTTTTTTTCACTTTATACTTGGTGTGAAGGTTTCATTCTTTCATTCCACATCATTTTGGAGTTCACTAGTCTTTTATGAAATATATTTTTGGGATTTTATGCTATGGCGTTTTTTTTATCATTCCATGTTCATCATCTAACATTGATACACCTCCATTTGAGCGATTCGGACGATATCACCACACTATATATATATATATATATATATATATATATATATATATATATAATGGGATTTCTCTCCGACATCTTGACCCTTGAGAGGTTCATCATACGCGGTGGAGATTCACACTTCTGCTATTTATTCATCTTATTCTGGTAAGCAGAACATTCATCAGATGCGGATTCCTGCACTCAATCACCTGATTGATTTATCATTTTGCACCTAAGAGTTTATGAACTTATATTTTGTGGACTCAAATCTCACAATTTGATATATTTATTTGTTCCTTATCACTTAGGGCGACTTGTATCTATTATAAGACAAAAATCTAGTTTTTTTTTTTTTTTTCCCCAAATCGTTTTGGCACTGCAAAGACTGAGTCGCAGGAATTTGAACAGTTCCATTGCTGACGATTGCGTGCAACTTGTCATGCGTTTTGGAACTGTGAAATTGCATGACAAGCGCACTGGTATGAACGGGAGCTTAACGTGTCATTGTAAGATCGTTGCTTTGTACATTTGTCCACAGCCAGTTCTGTGTGTTTGCTTATGTGTTGCTCCATAGCCACAAAAGCACAAATAAGACCTGAAAAATGTAGTTGCACCACGGATAGGTGCAAACATATTACAGTGTGCTCATGCCATTACCTGGAAGCTTAAAATAGGCAGTTGATGTCTAATGAACCATTCACATTTTGATGTCTGGGTTTGTTGTGTTAAGTTAGCAGCCTATTCAAATGAGTCGGCTGGCAAGGCACTAAACATCCAAATATAGAACATGCGCCATTTTTTTTTTTTTTTTTTTTTACAGTGCAGTCACCACAATGCACGGTAGTGCAATACTGTGCACTGCAACTCGTTTGCATTGGAACTGCTTGCCTTAGTGTGTTTCAGTGCGATTCAAAATGATGCAGTGTGTATTGTAACACACAAACGCAATAGAATGTTTTGGCCCTCAATGCTTTGGTTTAATTAAAAATTGCATGACATCACATATAGGACTTGTATGTATTTACTTTAACCAATTATTTTTTTCTTTTTATATATAGGTAATGTTCACTGAAGAGGATGTGAAATACTACCTGGCAGAATTGGCACTTGCTTTAGATCATCTTCATACTCTTGGTATTATATATCGAGACCTTAAGCCAGAAAAGTAAGTAATATATATTTAACCAGACACAGAGCTACAATATAAAAGCTGGACTATCTAATAGGTTGTATGACAATGACACAATTAGTCTATTACCTGCAACAGGGGGGCATATTTATAAAGCCGTGAAGGTGACATTCATCCTACATTTGCAGGGGTATCATCCTGGAGCGTTTGTTTTAAATTATGATTGAATGACCTGCAACAAATGTTTGGTGAATGTCGCATTCATTGCTTGATATTATTAATTTGTTTTTCTGTACTTGCAATGCATTATTAGCTTTCAGTTCTATAATGAGTTGACTCCAATAGTTGCATTTTCAGGGTGTGTAAAAGAAGTTGCTCCCATTTGAGAGTGTAAGTCAATTCCCCATCAACCAGTAGCACCACCTTTAAGTATGCGGCACAAATGGCTGTTTCCTGAACTTCGATATTGAATTTTAAACCTGCTAATATTGGCTTGATAGATTGATAAGCTCAGAGACCCTAAAGCTATACATTGCTTGTACAGTGTTCCCTTAGGACCTAGAGAGGACTTTATAAGCCCTTTTTTAGAAGGCAATATTTTGGGTTATCTGTTTTGCTGAAAGCCAGCCTAATATTTATATAAATATACGAAGTAGATCTAAAAATGACCCCAAGGCAACTGTTGTGGAATAGCTAAAGCTGAACTCTAAAGGTAAAACGCACTAGAATCCAATTATGTGCTTATTAACCACTTAAGCCCCGGAGGATTTGGCTGCTGAAAGACCAGGGGGTATTTTGCGATTCGGCACTGCGTGAATTTAACGGAAAATTGCGCGGTCGTGCGACGCTGTACCTAAACGAATTTGACGTCCTTTTTTTCCCACAAACAGAGCTTTCTTTTGGTGGTATTTGATCACCTGTGCTATTTTTACTTTTTGCGCTATAAACAAAAAAAGAGCGTAAATTTTGCAAAAATAACAATATTTTTCAAATTTTTTTATATGAAATTCCCCCCCAAAAAAATGTAAAAATCAAAATTTTTTAACATTTTCAGCCAATTTGTTTTATGCTACATATGTTTGCTAAAAAAAAAAATCGCAAAAAGCGTATTTTGATTGGTTTGCGCAAAAGTTATCGCGTTTACTAACAAAGGGAAAGATTTTTGTCATTTTTGGTGTTTTTTTTTTTAACGCGTAATGGCGGCGATCTGCGATTTTTTTTTTTTTTTGCGGTACTGCGACATTGCGGCGGACAGATCGGACCCTTGACTGACATTTTTGACACTTTTGGGGTTATCAGTGACATTTCTACAGTAATCAGTGCTATACATATGCACTGTTACTTTAAAAATACACTGGCAGTGAAGGGGTTAACTTTATTTGAGAGGGAGGGGCTGTGTGTGTCCCTAGGGGCGTGATTCTAACTGTGATTGGCTGTGGCTAGAGCTGTAGGACCAATGATCAACGGTCCTACATAGTAGAACCGTATGATCATGGCTCCTACACAGGGGAGAATGACAGGCAGCTTGTTTACACAAGCTGCCTGCCTTTCTCCCTCTCCCCCGACGATCGATGAGTGAGCGGCGGACATCGGGTCTGCCGGTCACACACGCGGGGGGGGGGTCCGTGACCACGCGGGAGCGCGCCTCCGGCGGCGCGCGCTCGCTCCCCAGAGCCTCACAGGCTAGTGACGTACCGATACGTCACTCTGCCTGTGAGGGGCTGACCGCCGCAGTATATGTACGTGCGGCGGTCGGCAAGTGGTTAAAGACCCTCTGATACATTTTGAAACACTCCTACTATTAGTATGTAAATTCTCTTGTTTGAGTCAATCAAGACTCTGTTTGCGGTTTACATTAGTGTCTGTTTAGAACTGGGTGTTGGCTTCTAGCATAACACGGAAAACCCTATTAGGGAGTTGCTGCTTTTTCATTAAAGGCTAAAGGTTTTTTTTTACCCTAATGCAATCTCTGCATAAGCCCTGGTTCACGTTCATACTACTTTGAAAGCGCGCTACTTCACATAAAATAGCACAATTTTAAAGTAGCAGGTCAGTGTGATTTCAGGTGCTACTTGAAAGACATCTATGCAGCTTTATGCACAGATGTCTATTGAAGATGCGCCTGAAATCTGAAAAAGTAGTGCAGGAACTACTTTTGCAATTCAGTGCGGTACTGCAAAGTTGGTGTCGCACTGATTGGAACGGTGCCATCGCCTGCAATAGGCTGCAACTTGCCATGCAATTTGACCTGTCAAATCGAGTGATAAGATAAATAAAAGTACGGCGCCAATCATTAATAAAGGACAAATCACTGAAAGGTAAGAGTCCAAATATTAAACGGATGATAATCCTCAGTAAAACAGATATGAGAGTCCAGCCACCAAAGATGGAGTCGGTACAAGGAAAACATCATCACCTCGTGCAACAGATTAGGTGTCAGCTTACCGGAAACCCTGGACCCCCTGTTAGGGTGGGTCACATGAGCGAGTGGTAAATGAATCCAGGAAGAGGGTCCTCTATGGTGCGGATACCAATCCCAGGATGGTCACTCCAAGGAGGGCACAGTACCAGTAACTCAACCCGTGCAGTAGGTGAAAATACCTCAAAATCAAGAGGAAGACTCCAATGGCATGGTAAACTACTCAGCTTTATTCATATTAAAAGATGCAAATGGCAACTCACATTTAGATGACAAATCAATGCGCATAAATGGTACACCACAGGTAAGCGTGAAGACAAGCGGACGCGCCTGACGTTTCGTACTCCCTAGGACATTCTCAAAGGCCTGTGGTGTACCATTTATGCGCATTGATTTGTCATCTAAATGTGAGTTGCCATTTGCATCTTTTAATATGAATAAAGCTGAGTAGTTTACTATGCCATTGGAGTCTTCCTCTTGATTTTGAGGTATTTTCACCTACTGCACTGGTTGAGTTACTGGTACTGTGCCCTCCTTGGTTAGACCATCCTGGGATTGGTATCCGCACCATAGAGGACCCTCTTCCTGGATTCATTTACCACTCGCTCATGTGACCCACCCTAACAGGGGGTCCAGGGTTTCCGGTAAGCTGACACTTAATCTGTTGCACGGGGTGATGATGTTTTCCTTGTACTGACTCCATCTTTGGTGGCTGGACTCTCATATCTGTTTTATTGAGGATTATCATCCGTTTAATATTTGGACTCTTACCTTTCAGTGATTTGTTCTATATTAATGATTGGCGCTGTACTTTTATTTATCTTTTCATTACTATAGTTGTATTTTTTGTACTGGCTGCCTAGGTTCATTATCGTTTACCTATCCTGACTGTGACTTAAGCGCGGCCTTTTTTCCTAATATTAAATCGAGTGATAAATCGCTCCAATGTGAACGAGGGCTTAAGGTGAAAAAACTTTTAGGTGCAGCTGCCCAACCCCCGCCATGTTGTGTTGGTTGCCTGCACCGGAAATTAAGTAGAACGTCCAAAGCAGAAGAGCAGCTGACAAGTAAAAAAAAAAAAGTTTAAGCTAGTTTAGTTCCACTTTATTCATTTTTGTATTAGCAATGCTATAAAATACGGTTAGGGTGAATGTTTACATAGAATGTATTATTTTTCTTTTTTTTTTCTAGTATATTGCTTGATGAAGAAGGACACATTAAGCTAACGGGTATGTCACACAGTTCTGTTGTCTTTAGACCATGAGATCTAATTGTTGCATTAAAGACTTTTACCATTTACATGAAGGCCCAAACGGTCTCTTGAAACAAAATAATGCTTTAGGATCCATATGAATTGATCATAAAATATAACTAGATTGTCTTTTTTTTGTTTTGTTTTGGACTGCCGATCTGTGAGTTCCAGGTGGTGTGCATGTCCCTGGAAACTGTCCTCTGGTCTTTTCTAGCTTCTCAGCTCTGGGGTTATGGGCCCCCTTTGCCCTTCTCAATGTATATCAGGACCCTCAGCTCTGTGTAGAATGGGCAGTGGCTATTGTTGCATAGTTTGATGTACTTACTCCCAGTCCATGTTGCATCTTTTTTTTTTTTTTTTCACAAAAACTAGGAACATCAAATCTCGGCCACCTATAGATGAATCCTACCACAGCGCCTCGGCATATAACACCGAAAACAGAATAAATGTCACTCTGCTCTAAATAGCAATATAAAATGCACTGATGCTAGCCAGCATTAAAAATAATAAAATTATAAAAGTAGTCAAACTCCCAAGGATAAGGAAGACATGCGGCGCATAAATAACCCTGTGTTGGGGAGAGGTATAGCCAGTGGAAAGTACACAATTCAAGAAAAGTTCATAAAGTGTAATATGATCAAATCCAGAAGATGCTTGATAAGTCTGCCGTCCACCACACCGCGTGAAATAGTGCCACCACTCCCTTAAGGTAGTACGCTTACCAGAGATCTGGCAATACAACGCGTATCCAGCCCGCCAGTATAAGGGCTTTATCAATAACTTTCCCCGGGTCAGCAGCAGCTTAATGAGCATCCATAAATGAAACAAAGTGGAAAATATCATAGCGTAAAGCCCCCCGTACACACGATAAGATTATCGAACGATCTGTCGTCCGTTTTTTGTGGCATGCTAGTCTGATGTGGAAAGTGAAGAGGTTATTTTCATATGAATTTTCCCGTACGACAGAATTCTTCTTCAGAAGTGATGTCATGTGTTGGATTGCTTTGTATGTGTTCTTTCGTCTCTGAGCATGCCTAGTCTTGCTCTTAAGATTTTTTTCCATCAATCTGTACTAATGAGACGAAAATCGGACATTGTATTACAGACGACAAAAATTTTATAGCCTGCACATCAGGATTTTTTCGACCGAAAAGTCGGAGTCGGCTGTCGAAAGTACCATACTAACAATCCGAAAATCGGCAGATCGGTCGTCGGACAAATTTTCCCTTCAGATTTTCTTATCGTATCGTGTGTACGGGCCTTTATACTGCAATCACAAAGTTTTATTTAAGAGAATAAAAGGTTCTACTCACATTTTGAAATTTAAAAGAAAGCCTTTAAGAAATCTTCCAATGGCTGAAAATGAATCCAGGAAACGGAGGACCGTCCGAAAGCCGTCTCCACTACACGGCCGTCTGTCAAGGGACCGCAACGTCACTTCCAGACTGACGTCTGTTATCAGTTCTCATTGCCGTGCAGCCTATGCCATGACATGTTTCGCCATTGCGAATTATGGGATTGCCTGCATGGTAGGGCAATGCTCTTTTTATCTGCTGAAGGATATAACGGCAACCAATTGCCTGGCTAGTGTCCCTGCTACCTGGATCTGTGCAAGTTACACAAATAATACCAGTCGTAGCCTCACAAATGATTAATATTCAGCATCAATACAAATTGAATCCTCTTAAATGCAATCTATAAATAGATTAGATCACTTAAGACTTAAGCTTAATAGGGCACAAAAGTACAGTGTAGTAGGGCCCATACCCCTAAATGATATACAAAACAATTGTGGAAAGAAAAAAGTGGGGCTTTGCAGGCCGTTAGGAGGAGAAGGATCACGACAGAACCAAGATGTATAAAAAATAAATTTTATTTTACAACTTTAAAAGACATGGGCAAAAAAGCACACGTTAAACAAAGAACACTGAGAAAAGAGTATAAAACCAAAAACATGTAAATGAGATCACAAGGTAGAAATATTTCCCAATAAGGGAGAGCTAATAGCCTGTATAGCTGGATGGTATAGGGGTCTCAGATGGAGAACGGTCAATGAAGGTCCCCAGCAAGCCGACGCGTTTCGCTCAAGGCTTCCTCAGGGCCAGAGAGACCATAACAGACCGATATTTCTACAGATAATGTAAAGTATAAACAAGACAAAATTAATAAACCGTAAATTATTATATTCATGTATCAGACATTAATAGCACATGTATATCTCAAAACACAATGGTTTTGTACTGACCCTTTTGTGACTCGATGTGGCAGACAGTAGCAGGACGTAATAAAGAAAGATTGCATCCTGCTATTGTCTGCCACCCCCTGAGTCACAAAAGGGTCAGTACAAAACCATTGTGTTTTGAGATATATGTGCTATTAATGTCTGATACAAGAATATAATAATTTACAGTTTATTAATTTTGTCTTGTTTATACTTAACATTATATGTAGAAATATCGGTCTGTTATGGTCTCTCTGGCCCTGAGGAAGCTTTGAGCGAAACGCGTCGGCTTGCTGGGGACCTTCATTGACCGTGCTCCATCTGAGACCCCTATACCATCCAGCTATACAGGCTATTAGCTCTCCTTTATTGGGAAATATTTCTACCTTGTGATCTCATTTACATGTTTTTGGTTTTATACTCTTTTCTCTGTGTTCTTTGTTTAACATGTGTTTTTTTGCCCATGTCTTTTAAAGTTGTAAAATAAAATTTATTTTTTATACATCTTGGTTCTGTCATGATCCTTCTCCTCCCAACGGCTTGCAAAGCCCCACTTTTTTCTTTCCTCAATTGTTTTGTATTAAGCTTAATACATTTAAAAACAGACAAATCAGTGCATAATAATGGTGGTATTATGGACAATGCTTCATAAAACAGCTTCATAATACATGGAGGTATAAAAATATGAAAATTATACCAAATTATAAAAGAGTAATTATGTACGTTAAAAAGCATTAGTAATTACTAATAAAACAGTTCAAATCCAGTTCAATATTTAATCCTCTTGGAGTAAGGCTTTTTAATAGAAAAATCCATTTTGTTTCTCTCCGACAGATCCCTCATGCGGTTAGATCCCCTCCAAGGAGAATACACGCAATCGATGGCACAAAATTGCAATAATGACGGGTCTCTATTATGTTTTTCCCTAAATTGTAGGGAGACGCTATGCTTTTCTAATCCTTTTCTAATATTCGCAATATGTTCTGAAATGTGAATGCGTAATAGTCTTTGTTCTCCCTACATAATAAAGCCCACATGGACACCACAACAGGTATACCGCATAAGTGGAACAGCAAGTGATAAACTCGTTAATATTGAAAATTTGACCATCAAGATTAGTGAAAGTTCTTCCTCTCTCATTTCTATGCATTGTTCTACAACAGATGCACTTCCGGCATGGAAAAAAAACATGTAGAAGAATTCTCCATATTATTTTTAACCACTTCCATACCGAGTCATGTAAAATGACGTCGGCAAAGTGGTTGTCTAGATCCGGGCCGCCGTCATATGACGTCGGCCCGTTCTAGCTGCTACTGCGCGCCCCCGGCGGCGCGCGGCGGCGCGATCAGGGATGAGGCTCGTCCCTCGGACATAGCCCATCCCTGATCAAGGTAAACAGCCAATAGAAATTGGCTGTTTACCACGTGATCGGCTGTGTCAATCACAGCCGATCACATGAGCGGCTCCAGCACGAGCCGCTCGTTCTCTCTGCAATGCGCGCCCCCGGGGGCGTGCACAGCAGCGATCGGGGACGAGGCTCGTCCCTCGGACAGAGTCGATCCCCGATCTAGGTAAAGAGCCAATGAAATTGGCTCTTTACCACGTGACCGGCTGTGTCCAATCACAGCCGGTCACAAATGTCAACAGAGAACACGGTAACTAGCTGTCACCGTGTTCTCCTCCTCACACACTGATCCTGTGTGAGGAGGAGATTGTGGTAACAGCTAGTTACCAACTACAGTGCACCCTAAACACACTGATTGCCCCCCCCCCAATAAAGAGCACCTGTCACTAGCCCATCAAAGTACCCGAGTACCTGTCATCAGCCCATCAGGTACTCAGATGACAGGTACTTGGGTACTCTGATGGGCTGGTGACAGGTATTCGGGTACTCTGATGACGGATACTCTGATGACAGGTACTCGGGTACTCTGATGACAGGTACTCGGGTACTCTGACGGGTACTCGGGTACTCTGATGACAGGTACTCGGGTACTCTGACGGGTACTCGGGTACTCTGATGACAGGTACTCGGGTACTCTGATGACGGGTACTCGGGTACTCTGATGACGGGTACTCGGGTACTCTGATGACGGGTACTCTGATGACGGGTACTCGGGTACTCTGATGACGGGTACTCGGGTACTCTGATGACGGGTACTCGGGTACTCTGATGACAGGTACTCGGGTACTCTGATGACAGGTACTCGGGTACTCTGATGACAGGTACTCGGGTACTCTGATGACAGGTACTCGGGTACTCTGATGACGGGTACTCGGGTACTCTGATGACGGGTACTCGGGTACTCTGATGACAGGTACTCTGATGACAGGTACTCGGGTACTCTGATGACAGGTACTCGGGTACTCTGATGACAGGTACTCGGGTACTCTGATGACGGGTACTCGGGTACTCTGATGACGGGTACTCGGGTACTCTGATGACGGGTACTCGGGTATTCTGACGGGTACTCGGGTACTCTGATGACGGGTACTCGGGTACTCTGATGACGGGTACTCGGGTACTCTGATGACGGGTACTCGGGTACTCTGACGGGTACTCGGGTACTCTGATGACAGGTACTCTGATGACAGGTACTCGGGTACTCTGATGACAGGTACTCGGGTACTCTGATGACAGGTACTCGGGTACTCTGATGACAGGTACTCGGGTACTCTGATGACGGGTACTCGGGTACTCTGATGACGGGTACTCGGGTACTCTGATGACGGGTACTCGGGTATTCTGACGGGTACTCGGGTACTCTGATGACGGTACTCGGGTACTCTGATGACGGTACTCGGGTACTCTGATGACGGTACTCGGGTACTCTGATGACGGTACTCGGGTACTCTGATGACGGTACTCGGGTACTCTGATGACAGGTACTCGGGTACTCTGATGACAGGTACTCTGATGACAGGTACTCGGGTACTCTGACAGGTACTCGGGTACTCTGATGACAGGTACTCGGGTACTCTGATGACGGGTACTCGGGTACTCTGATGACGGGTACTCGGGTATTCTGACGGGTACTCGGGTACTCTGATGACGGGTACTCGGGTACTCTGATGACGGGTACTCGGGTACTCTGATGACGGGTACTCGGGTACTCTGATGACGGGTACTCTGATGACGGGTACTCGGGTACTCTGATGACAGGTACTCGGGTACTCTGATGACAGGTACTCGGGTACTCTGATGACAGGTACTCGGGTACTCTGATGACGGGTACTCGGGTACTCTGATGACGGGTACTCGGGTACTCTGACGGGTACTCGGGTACTCTGATGACAGGTACTCGGGTACTCTGATGACAGGTACTCTGATGACAGGTACTCGGGTACTCTGATGACAGGTACTCGGGTACTCTGATGACGGGTACTCGGGTACTCTGATGACGGGTACTCGGGTATTCTGACGGGTACTCGGGTACTCTGATGACGGGTACTCGGGTACTCTGATGACGGGTACTCGGGTACTCTGATGACGGGTACTCGGGTACTCTGATGACGGGTACTCTGATGACGGGTACTCGGGTACTCTGATGACAGGTACTCGGGTACTCTGATGACAGGTACTCGGGTACTCTGATGACAGGTACTCGGGTACTCTGATGACGGGTACTCGGGTACTCTGATGACGGGTACTCGGGTACTCTGACGGGTACTCGGGTACTCTGATGACAGGTACTCGGGTACTCTGATGACAGGTACTCTGATGACAGGTACTCGGGTACTCTGATGACAGGTACTCGGGTACTCTGATGACAGGTACTCGGGTACTCTGATGACAGGTACTCGGGTACTCTGATGACGGGTACTCGGGTACTCTGATGACGGGTACTCGGGTATTCTGACGGGTACTCTGATGACGATACTCGGGTACTCTGATGACAGGTACTCGGGTACTCTGATGACAGGTACTCGGGTACTCTGACGGGTACTCGGGTACTCTGATGACAGGTACTCGGGTACTCTGATGACGGGTACTCGGGTACTCTGATGACGGGTACTCGGGTACTCTGATGACGGGTACTCGGGTACTCTGATGACGGGTACTCGGGTACTCTGATGACGGGTACTCGGGTACTCTGATGACGGGTACTCGGGTACTCTGATGACGGGTACTCGGGTACTCTGATGACGGGTACTCGGGTACTCTGATGACGGGTACTCGGGTACTCTGATGACGGGTACTCGGGTACTCTGATGACGGGTACTCGGGTACTTTGAGTACCTGTCAACGGAGTACCTGTCACCTACCCATCAGAGTACCCGAGTACCTTCCACCTGCTCATCAGAGTACCTGACGCCTGAAGTACCCAAGTACTTGCTGCCTGCTCATCAGTACCCATCACTACTCATCAGTACTCATCAGTACCTATCACGTATCAGTACTGATCATCAGTACCCATCAGTACAGTATCACCTATCAGTCAGTGAGTACTACTCATCAGTACCTATCACCTGCCTGTCACCTGCCCATCAGAGTACCCGAGTACCTGTCACCTGCCTATCGGAGTACCCGAGTACCTGCCACCTGCTCATCAGTACCAGAGTACCTGTCACCTGCCCAACAAAGTACCCGAGTACCTGTCACCCTTCATACAGCCACCATGTCCAAGTCCAAAAAGGTTTATATACGTCCTCCGTTTAAACCTAAATACCGGTGTTATGGCAGCAGATAGCTGCCATAACCCTGGTATTTTTTTAAACGGTGGACGGTTGGCTTTCCGATAAGGGTGGTCCCAGCGGCGGATTCGCCGTGGGATCACCCTTCCGGGATGGCGGAAGAGGCGCCCCTCCCCCCCCCCTCCCGACGCGTTCCGGTCCTTTTCCCCGCTTACCGGACCCGCCGGCAGCGGGGAAAACGATCCGGTCCCGAATCCTCAGACAGGATGTCGAGTGAGGGCAAGCTTGCCCTCACTTGACTCTATGGTCTTGGAGGACCGGAGCTACGGAAAATGTTGTTGCCTAGCAACCGGTTTAAAGGTCCTTTTTTTTTTTTTTTTTTCATTTTATATTATAATTATTTTTTTTTTTTTCTATCTTTTAGTGTACTTGTGAGATCTGAGGACTTTTTGACCCCAGATCTCACAAAAAAGAGGTCCTGTCGTGCCTATTTCTATTACGAGGAATATTTACATTTCTTTTAATAGAAATAAAAATGATCAATTTTTTTTTTTTTTTTTTAAACGGTGTAAAAATAAAAAATAATAAATAAAATAAATAGTAAAAAAAAAAAAAAAAAAAAAATTAAAGCGCCCTGTCCCCGTTAGCTCGCGCGCAGAAGCGAATGCATGCAGAAACCCTGCCCACATATGTAAACGGTGTTCAAACCACACATGTGAGGTATCGCCGCGATCGTTAGAGCAAGGGGAATAATTTGAGCCCTAGACCTCCTCTGTAACTCAAAGATGGCAACCTGTAGAAATTTTTAAATTGTCGCCTATGGGGATTTTTAAGTACCAAAGTTTGTCACCATTCCGTGAGCGTGCGCAATTTTGAAACATGACATGTTGGGTATCTATTTACTCGGCGTAACATTATCTTTCACATTATGGAAAAAAGTTGGGCTAACTTTACTGGTTTCTTATTTTTTAATTAAAAAAAGTGAATTTTTTCCAAAAAAATTGCGTTTGGAAGACCGCTACGCAAATACGGTGTGATAAAAAATATTGCAATAATCTCCATTTTATTCTCCATTTTATTCTCTAGGGTCTCTGCTAAAAAAAAATATATAATGTTTGGGGGTTCTAAGCAGTTTTCTAGCAAAACAACTGATTTTAGCTTGTAAACACCAAATGTCAAAAATAGGCCTAGGCAAGTGGCTAGGATGCATGATGATGCTCCTTGGATGTTAGGCCCCTGTATATGGCAAGGCTGTGAAAAAGTCTCACACATGTGGTATTGCCATACTCAGGAGGAGTGGCAGAATGTATTTTGGGGTGTCATTTTTGCTGTGTACATGCTATGTGTTAGGAATATCCTATAAATTGACAACTTTGTGTAAAAAGTTTTCATTTTTTTCCCACATTTTCCAAAAACCTGTGGAAAAAAATTATATGTTCAAACGACCCATAATGCCTCATAGAATATACGTTGGAGTGTTTGCTTTCCAAAATGGGGTCATTTTGTGGACTTTTCCATTGTATTGGTGCTCTAGGGCCTTGAAAAGTGTGATAGGTAGTAAGAAAGTTTTATGTGTATTTATGCTCCTAGAACGCCTGAATGTGCTTCTTGGACGTGGAGTCTCTTTTTGTGGCCAGGCTGTGTAAAAGTCTCACACATGTGGTATCACCATACTCGGAAGGAGTAGCAGAATGTATTTTTGGGTGTAATTTTTGCTGTGTACATGCTATGTGTTAGAAATAGCTTATAAATTGACAACTTTGTGGGAAAAAAAAGAAAAAAAAAATTTTTTCTTCATTTTCCCAAGAATTGTGGGAAAAAATTACAACTTCAAAAAACTCACCATGCCTCTTACTAAATACCTTGGACTGTCTACTTTACAAAAAGGGGTCATTTGGTCGGTATTTGTACTGTCCTGACATTTCAGGGCCTCAAGAAAGGAGATAGGCAGTCAGTACATCTGGTGTGATCAATTTTCAGTAATTGGTACCATAGCTTCTAGACTCAATAACTTTCACACAGACTAAATAATATACACTAATTTGGGTTAATTTTACCAGAGACATGTAGCAGTATACATTTTGGCCCAAATGTATGAAGAAAAATTTATTTTTTGCAAAATTTCATAATTGAAACTAAAAAAAAGTGTTTTTTTTTCAAAATTTTTGCTCTTTTTTTGCATATATCACGAAAAAAAAAAACCCCAGTTGTGATCAAATACCACCAAAAGAAAGCTCTATTTGTGTGAAAAAAATGATAAAAATTTTGTTTGGTTACAGTGTAGCATGACTGAGCAATTGTCATTCAAAGTGTGAGAGTGCTGAAAGCTGAAAATTGGTCTGGGCAGGAAGGGTGTCTAACTGCTCTGTATGGAAGCGGTTAACTTTAAGACACTCATTTCTCGGTAACATTGCTACTTCATTGATGGTCTTATCTAAAAAACTTTCCCTATAGCACTTCTGTAAAAATTTATTCTTTAGCAGTTCTGACTGTTCTAGGAAGGTCTTTTGATTGGTACAATTGCGTTACTATTACGCATTCGCATTTCAGAACATATTGCGAATATTGGAAAAGGATTTAAAAAGCATAGTCTCCCTACACTTTAGGGAAAAACACAATGGATGCGTGTATTCTCCATGGAGGGGATCTAACCGCGTGAGGGATCTGTTGCGGAGAGAAACAAAATGGCCTTTTCTATTAAAAAGCCTTACTCCAAGAGGATTAAAGTTTGAACTGGATTTGAACTGTTTTATTAGTAATTACTGATGCTTTTTCACGTACATAATTACTCTTTTATAATTTGGTATAATTTTCATATTTTTTTTATACCTCTATGATAGAGCTGTTTTATGAAGTATTATTGTCCTTAATACTGCCATTATTATGCACTGATTTTTCTATGTTTTTAAATGTATTAAGTTTAAGTCTTAAGTGATCTAATTTATTTATAGATTGCTTTATATTGCATTTAAGATGATTCAATTTGTATTGATGCTGAATATTAATCATTTGTGAGGCTACGACTGGTATTATTTGTGTAACTTGCACAGATCCAGGTAGCGGGGACACTAGCCAGGCAATTGGTTGCTGTTATACCCTTCAGCAGATAAAGAGCGTTGCCGTGCCGTGCAGCCAATCCCATGAGTAAGTCGCAATGGCGAAACATGTCGGGACTTAGGCTGCACGGCAACAAGAACTGATCATACACGTCAGACGTCTGACCGGAAGTGACGTTGCTGTCCCTGGACAGACAGCCGTGTAGTGGAGACTGCTTTCAGACGGTCCTCCGTTACCTGGATTCATTTTCAGCCATTGGAGGATTTCTTAAAGACTTTCTTTTATAGTTCAACATGTGTGTGGAACCTTTTATTCTCTCAAATAAAACTTTGTGATTGCAGTATTACGCTATGGTCTTTTCCACTTTGTTTCATTTATGGATGCTCATTAAGCTGCTGCTGACCTGGGGAAAGTTATTGATACTGCCCTTAAACTGGTGGGCTGGACAAGCGCTGTATTGCCAGATCTCTGGTAAGTGTACTACCTTAAGGGAGAGGTGGCACAATTTCACGTGGTGTGGTGGACGGCAGACTTATCAAGCATCTTCTGGATTTGATCATATTATTTATGCGCCGCATGTCTTCCTTATCCTTGGGAGTTTGACTACTTTTTATATCTTTTTTTTTTTGTTTGCTTGACATGAGGTTCAATGTATTAAGAACACATACACATCCAGTGTGACAAAACACCAACAATGTTAATGTAATCTGGCAATATAAGTTATTCCAATATCTCGGGTACTTTCACTCTGATAGTTCCTATAGTAGAAGGATAAGCAGTAGGGAAAGACAGAACAAAGGGAGATAGAGAAAGTGGGATAGTAGGGTGCCATGTCAAGTGTCGAGATTCCAGACCGGTGTAAGCATGCATATTACATCTTCCCTTTGTTTCTTCCCTCAGCTTTGTCTCCCCCACAAGGAAGGAGGCAAAGAAGCTGAGAAAGCTAAAGTGCAATTTAAGATACAAAGCAAATTTTAATTCAAGAGCTTGTGCACTATAACGTGTACTGTATTAGGGGCAGGCAATGCTTTGTTGCAAGGCATCACATTTTTTTTTTTCCTGTTTATAGTGAAGTGTCACAAAATGACACTTCATGACACTTCAACACTATGAACCTGGACGTATTGCGACAAGGTGCTGTGCATTGCACTGCATAAAAATGCAGACGTGCATACCCCACAGTGTTGTGGTATGATCAGCACATATGGACAACAATTTTTTCTGCTCTCTGTACACTGCCGGTAAGATTGCATAGTTTTTTTTTTTTTTTCCTCTGGATTTTTGAGAAGTGTTCTAGCTTTCACCGCATGTCTAACCTGTGTCAGACTATGCATGTTATGTTTGACTTATTGGAAGTTTCATGCAAATTGTGCAGTGGAGATTACCACTACTTTCTTACTAAACTAGGTATCTTACCCCTGCAGTGGGTAGCTGTAGCAAGCATTTACCTTTACCAGATTTTCATGTTCGTTCATTTGTAGATTTTGGGCTCAGCAAGGAGTCGATTGATCATGAGAAAAAAGCATACTCCTTCTGTGGAACAGTGGAGTACATGGCTCCGGAGGTTGTAAACAGAAGGGGCCACACACAAAGTGCTGACTGGTGGTCCTTTGGTGTCCTTATGGTAGGTTTCTTTTCTTTTTTACGTGTTGACTTTGGTATACCTCCCCATTAGTTTTGTTTTTCACTGTTTTCTGACTGTTCATTGCCTTTTTCAGTATACTTTCAGATCAATTTGAATATACGATTTACCTTACTCCAACACCAAGACATAGTTTAGGTTTGTTTGGGTTAGGCGATGTACCAGAAATGTAGATTTTCCTTAGCAGATGTACTCTTTCAGGCTCAAGTCAGTTGCAGATGGCTTTAACAGTATGAGGTGAAAATTATATAAAATCCCTCAACATGGGTGCAGGTGTCAGCCATCTGCGTTTTTAATAGATTTTTGGTTTGCCTTATTTTGGCTTGCTACCAATAGTTATTGCTGTTTGCATTTGTGGCAGGATTTGTTACAAAAAATATCTTTATAGGCTTTATGAACTCTGAAACTATGTAATAAAACCTTTGTGTGGTTTGTAAGTGTCAGGAGCTTTTCTTGTGTTATTACACTTAATCCAGCTCCTTAAAGCAGAACTACACTGTACCTGAGCAGCACAAACTAAAAATATTTCATTAATTTTAAATATTTAAAGCAAACTCACCCATCCTTTCATGTCTCCATTCTTTATTTTGCTAAGAAATCACTTGGAAAAACACCCCCCTAGCGTTTTTTTTGCTGTGACCACTTTGAGTAAGGGTTGATAATTCAAGTAGCATTTACTTCCCAGAATCCATCTGTCCTTAGCCCAAGCTTGCAGGCAGGAGGGTGTGCTTAGCTGAAAAAAAACATTCTCCCCTCTTGAAAACTCCTAGGATCTATGAGGACATTTGCCTAGGCCTGGAAACCAGAAAGTAACTAAAGAAATGTTAAAGGGAAAAAAAAAGAAACAGTTTGCAACCGGTAAATTAATACCTTACTATCTATTTACGAATGCAATCAGTATAAGGATTAAAAATAGTCAATGTTGATTGAGAGTGGAGTTTTGCTTTAACCACTTCCCACCCTGTCCTTGGGTTTCAGTGGTTATACTGGGATGATGCCTGCACCTACAGGCATCATCCCAGTACCATTATTTTCAGCCGGTGATTCTGTAGAAGGCAGAAGTGAGGGGCTAATTATCCACTCTGATCACTTCTGCTGGTGGGGGAAGGGGGTCCCACCCCCCTCCCACTGCCGGCTCTCCGATCACATTGCAGAGGCTGGGAGCGATGCTGCTGGTGGCGATGGCTGCCTGGGGCAGAGAGAGAGGAACCAATGTCATTCCCCTCTCTGTAACCCTGGAAACCAGGACCGATGAGTATTTGTCACTTCCTGTTCCGCCCCTTTGTTTACCTGGCCACCAGCGGCCACAGAAGTAGCCGGTTGGACCTATTTCGGTCCGATCGGCTGCATGGGGGGGCCAGAGGAGAAATTAGGGGTCTAATAGACCCTTAATCTCTCCATAAAGAGAACCTGTCACTGCCCATGCTATCGCAAGGGATGTTGTTCATACCTTGTGATAGCAATAGTTTGTACAAAAAAAAAATTTTTGTATAAAATTTAACTCGCCTTGTCCAGAGTAAGGACCTATTTCCTTGCTTGGATCTTTGGTCCTGGCAAAACATTTTTAGGTAGAAATGTTTTTTTTCTCTTGGATTTTTCCCTGTGAGATCTACAATCAACTGCCGGACTGGGCGATGGGCTGAATAATCTAGATCCAGTGGTCGCCCCAGTCTGACCACCGAGCGCACGCAGACCTCAGCTCCGCACTAGGTCGGCTGCGACATAGCCCCACCAGACGGTGTCGCAGCATGCCTCCTGGCCGACAGCCCCCCATTTGGATGGAGAGGGGTTCTGTCTGGAGCGGTACCCGCCTGCTTCCTGGTATAGTGAGTAACTGTTCTCCCCCCCCACCCCACTCTACCCCTGAAGGGTTTTGGGGTGGACTTGCGACAGTTTGACACCCCCCCACCAAGTCCCTCATCCTGCTGCCCCCCCCCCCCCAATCTAGTGCTATTTGGGTGATCTGGACACTTTCCTGAGATGGGGACAGGGCGCTAACTGGCGATGGGGGCCGGCGCGCAGTGCGGCGACTGATCAATTGTGCGGAGGGGAGGTTGTACCTGGTGGGGGCTCCTGCCAGGACCCCCTGTGCTGCCTGGATCTATCCTTGAGACCTGGTCTCCTGCCTGGGTCCCTGTAAGCCTCGTGGTGCCACCATTTTGTTGTAGCCTGTGTGTTTCTATACATGGCAGCCATGTTTGTGTAGTCCAGTGGCCATTTTCTTGTACTTTGCCATTGGAAATAGCGGCAGTCATGACAGTGTAGCCCTGTGGGCGACAATTTCGGCGATGGGAGCCCCTCCTCGCCTCCTGGTGCTGACTCCTAGATAATTTTACTTCTTGATCGCAGATTCTCCTGGTGACTGCAGGTGCTGGTTTCTGTGGGTGGGTGGCCGGCCTGGTGGAGTCCTCTCCCTCTTTGCTGAGAATTGCTTTGTGCCTGGCGACCGGGTGGTGCTGCCAACGCGATGGGGGTTGTCCCTTAGCAGTGTTTTACACTTTTTGTGGGGTCCCCCTGGTGATTTATGGAGTCTTGGGAGCACATTTTCCCATCTGATTACCTCTCTGAGCTACGAGCCCTCTGGGTCCCAACCATCCTTCCATGCACTGACGGCGGTCCTTGAATCCCTTGTGTGCCGGGTGGTGGTGGCTTGCAGGCGACGGGCTAGCAAAAAGCATCCCCCGCCTTCCCCTGCCTCATCTGTCTCATTAGATCCTAAATATGATTAGGCCCGTCGTGGACGTGGGTCACCCTGTTGGGTCTGCAACTACGCGCCTGAAATCCTCTGATAGTGAGGATGAGTCGTCCACGTCTGCGACTGCGCACAAAAAAGGTGCTGGCGGAAGCACTGATTGTATCTATGCGTGGGACCTTGAAAATGGAGGACGCAGCTGAAGCTGCGACGGAGGTGCAGGTGCCTGTTGGCACTCATTAGCCAGCCAAGTGGCAAAGGGTGTTTCCTTTACCTGCCTATTTTGACAGAATTGTCGCTAAAGTGTGGGGACGACCAAATCTTCCCCGTGGGGTACCTAAACGCTTTACTAGGCATTACTCCTATTAGGAGTCCCTCCTTAAGAAATGGACTGTGCCACCAGTGGTGGACCCTCTGGCTTTCAGATTAAACATCCTTTTAAGGATTCGGCTGACTGGAAGGCGGAGACTGTGGCCCGCACTATGTACACTCTGGCTGGTTCGGCAATGAGTCCGTTATTCACCACTGCCCTAGTGTTGCAAACTGTGACTGAGTGGGCTAAGATCCTACACCGTGACCTGGAGGGGGAACAGCTCCCCCCTGCCTCTTTGCTGAGCTGGTGGACCAGCTGGTCTAGGGCTGCAGTTTATCTGTGATGCCTCTTTGGATGCAGCTCCCCTGATGGCTTGCCTCTGTTTGACAGTGGTCCTTCGGCGTGTTTTTTGGCTCAAGTGCTGGTCTGTGGATCAGACTTCAAAAAAGGCCTTGACTGATCTTCCTTTTCAAGGCGATCGCCTGTTTGGAGCCACCCTGGATGACATCCTTAAGTCTCACAGGGGGAAAGAATACTTTTCTTCCTCTACTAAGGGCAAGGAACCTAGCTGTAGACATGGGCCTTCCTTCTCAGCTCATCCCTCAGGGTCGACTGACAAGTGCTTGAAGCCTTTCAGGGCCTGTTCTGGAGGATCCAAACGAACCTGGTCTGGTAAGCCAAGATCGTGCTTTTCTTGACACAGGGATAAGGCTCATTCTTTATAAAGGTGGGCCCTCACCGATATCGGGGGTGGAGGGACGTCTTCGCTGGTTTCTGGACCAGTGGAATTCCCGGGTGCAAGACAAGTGGATCCACTAAGTCGTTCGGTCCGGCTACAAGATCAAGTTTTGCTCTTGTTCCCCGGCAAAGGTTTTTCCTTCCAACTTGCGCCTGTCCCCAGACCGCTTACAGGTCCCATTTAGGGAGGTACAAGACCTGTTCCTTCAAGGGGTGATTGTCCCGGTTCCGACCTCAGAACATTTTCAGGGTTTTTACTCAAATCTGTTCTCAGTTCCCAGGAAGGAGGGTAATATACTTCCAATCTTGGACCTCAAGGCGCTAAACTGCTTTGTGCGGGTACAGAAGGTCAAAATAGTCCATTCATACAGTGGTGGCATTCCTGCGTCAGGGGGATTTCCTCGCCTCTATCGATATCAAGAATGCCTACCTTAACATTCCAGTATGTGCCGGTTACCAGCTTTTTCTCAGCTTTGCTGTGGGAGAGGAGCATTATCAGTTTGTGACGCTACCCTTTGGTCTCGCATCTGCTCCTCGGGTCTTCACAAAAGTGTTAGCCCCGGTGCTAGTTTTTCTATGACATCGGGGATCATGGTACAAGGCTACATGGACAATCTACTTCTGCGAGCAGTGTCTCCCTCTGCTCTGGTGGAGAACCTGGAGATCACAATACAAATTCTGCGGGAGTTTGGCTGGATTCTGAATTTTCAGAAGTCTGCTCTAGTTCCGTCCACAAAGCTGGACTGTCTGGGTCTGACTCTGGACTTGGCCGTAGCTAGAGTGCTCTTTCCTCTGGACAAATGCCAGAAATTGCAGGCTGCAATTCCCCTCCTACTGTCCAACAAATGGTCATCCCTCCAGACTTGCATGTGGGTGCTGGGCCTGATAGTGTCTAATCAAACATAGAAAAAAGGTGACCGCACTCTGAAAATTGAAATCAAAAAGGAGTAATTTTATTCTTCATCACAGGCATCAAAATAAGACTGGTGAGACATGGGACAGGTAAAAGGTTGAAGCGTTTCACGACACAAAGGATCGCTTACTCATAACCATACAAATGTATGCTGCTGTATGTGATGTGAAAAATGTAATCCAAAAAATCTTTTTGTAAATGCACCATAATATATGCATAAAAATAATATATGTGAGAAAAAGTGCAAAATGAAATGGAAAAAATGCAAAAAAAAATTGGGAGGAAAGTGACCAATTATTTTATGTGTATAGAACAGTATATGGAATCAAAATCCAGCATAGCAAATATTATGTCAACTGGTTCTGACCATACAAAAGGCAAAAATAAAAAGATTGATCAACATATTTTTGCCTTTTAGCATTTTGTATGGTCAGAACCAGTTGACATAATATTTGCTATGCTGGATTTTGATTCCATATACTCTTCTATACACAAAATAATAGGTCACTTTCCTCCCAATTTTTTTTTGCATTTTTTCCATTTCATTTTGCACTTTCTCACATATATATTGTTTTTATGCATATATTAATTATGGTGCATTTACAAAAAGATTTTTTGGATTACATTTTTCACATCGCATACAGCAGCATACATTTTTTATGTATGTATTTATTTATATATATATATATATATATATATATATGTATATATGTGTGTATGTATGTAAATATATCCTTTATATATATATATATATATATATTTCATATGTTTTCATATAATTTTATTCGTATGTTTTTGTATTATGTTTTAATTGTTTCTTTTGTTGTATGTTAAAATATGCAATCAATTGTTTGGTGTTTTTTGTCTGTGGATTTAGACCACAGGTGATGGGAGTTGCTTCCTTTTAATGGATGCTTCAATTACCTTGAATGGTGTTTAGCTGCCAATTTCCCTTTATCTGTGGTCTTTTCACAGTCACAATTTGTATGGTTATGAGTAAGCGACCCTTTGTGTCATGAAACGCGTCAACCTTTTACCTGTCCCATGTCTCACCAGTCTTATTTTGATGCCTGTGATGAAGAATAAAATTACTCCTATTTGATTTCAATTTTCGGAGTGCTGTCACCTTTTTTCTATGTTTGATTATTCATCTGGATGGCGGATCCGACCTGCACCTGAATCATACTCTACCTAGAGCGGTTCACCTGTGTTGGATTCCTGATGGTGTCTACCTTCAAGGAGGTTCTGTTTGCACAGTTCCATACGAGGTCCCTGCAAAGGGAAAATCTGGCCATATGGGACAATCAGATCTGGCTAAGTCAGGGCACGAAGGAGTCCCTGATATGGTGGCTTCGTTCTCCAGCTGGGAAATTCCTACCTCCCCTTGTATTGGACAGTGATCACCACGGATGCCAGCCTGTCCACCTGGGGAGGAGTCCTCTGTAAGCATTCTGCTCAGGGAATCTGGACGCTGAAAGAGTCCAGACTACCGATCAATGTCTTGGAATTCCGAGCGATCAGACTATGTCTGGATCACTGGATGGATAAACTTCAGGGTTGTTCAGTGTGCATTTAATCTGAAAATACCACGGCTCTGGCTTATGTCAATCACCAAGAAGTGTCCTGGCGGCTCTGGAGGTAGCCGGCATCCTAAGCTGGTCAGAACGTTCCAGCCCTCTCCGCTGTACACATTCCCCGGGTGGAAATATGGCAGGCGGATTACCTCAGTTGCCAGGCTTTGGACCACGGGGAGTGGCCCTTTAATCAGCTGTCTCTCCAGTGGGGCACCCCCGAGGTGGATCTGTTGGCATCTGGGCTCAACAGAAAGGCGCAGAGGTTTGTGGCTCGTGGTGGCCCCGTGGGGTCAGTATCGTCTGAATTACACCTTACCTCCTCTCAAGCTTTTGCCAAGAATTCTATGCAGGATCGAGGCAGAAGGGATTCCAGTCCTCTTAGTGGCTCCAGACTGGCCTCTCCAGGCCTCCCAGGGCTTGTTACGCCAATCTGGTGCTGCTGATCACTGATGTTTCTTGGCAGCTTCCTCTCCGAGGATCTGCTGTCCCAAGGACTTATTTTTCCATCCTGCTTTACCGTCGCTGTCTTTGACGGCTTGGCTGTTGAACGACAGGTGCTGAAAGATAGGGGTTTATCTGAGTCTGTGATTCCTACACTGTTGAAAGCTAGGAAATCTGCCTCTAGGAACATCTACCATCGTACATGGAAGACGTACATTGCGTGGTGTGAGTCTCTTGGGGTTCTTTCTCGCTCCTTCTCGGTGGGACAGATCTTGACTTTCCTTCAGTGGGGGGCTTGAGCAGAAATTGGCCTTTAGTACTATCAAGGGCCAGGAATCATTTTTGGTAGTCGTCTTCCAACGACCTTTGGCCACATACTCCCTGGTGCATACCTTTCTTCAGGGTGTCCGATATTTGGGTTCTCCAGTGCGGGCTCCGTTGCCGCCTTGGGATCTTGATTTGGTGCTTTCAGCTCTACAGAAGCCACCTTTTGAAAATATTTGGGAGATTGCTTACCCTGTCCCACAAGGTGGCCTTTTTAGTGGCTAATCACCTCTGTGCACAGGGTGTCAGAACTGGTGGCGTTATCCTGTCGTTCACCTTACCTGGTGATTCACAGGAATAAGGGGGTTCTTCGCCTTTGTCCGTCGTTCCTTCCAAAGATTGTTTGGTTTTCATTTGAATGAAGACATTGTGTTGCCTTCCCTGTGTCCCAGGGCTAAACATCCAAAGGAAACTGCCTTGCATGCCTTGGGTGTACCTGGCAGCTACGGAGTCTTTCAGGAAGTCAGACTCTCTTGCTCACGGATGGACCTTGAAAAGGGTTGTCTGCTTCCTCTGCAACCATTTCTAGATGGATCAGACAGATGATGGTTCAGGCCTAATCCATCAGGGGTCAAGTTCCTCTTTTCCTTGTCAAGGCGCACTCTCTACTAGGGCGCTTAATGCCTTCTGGGCTTTCCGTCAAGAGGCGTCTGTGATGCAGGTTTGCAAAGCGGCCACCTGGTCGTCGGTGCACACTTTTACAAAGTGGATGTGTTGACATCTGCGGATGCTTTATTTGGCCGAAAGGTTTTGCAGGCTGCCGTTAAGAGGACCTGATACTATTTGAGGGTGTATTGTGTTTTCCAGGTAGGCTCCACTTGTTTGGTTGTGCTCCTGTTGCCTGGTTTGCTAATGTTTAGTCTTGGGAATTTTTTTTGTTGTTCCCACCCCTCATGTTTAACACTGCTTTGGGATGTCCCAATGGTTATAAATATTGGGAGCTGTGTCAATGAATGAAAGAGAAAATGTGATTTTTGACTTACCGTAAAATCCCTTTCTCGGATGTTCATTGATGGAAGAAGCACCGACACCTCTGGAGTTATAATTCTTCTGACACTGCTTGTAACATAACTAAGCGGCAATAACAGAGAAAGGCAGTATACCCCCTGGGGCTGCCCATGGGTGTGGCCAGAATTATTTTTCTGCTTAGTGTTCTACTCCTGTAGGGAGCAGTATAACCCAATGGTATGAATACCAGGAGCTGTGTCCCATCAATGAACATCAGAGAAATGGATTTTACAGTAAGTAAAAAATCCTTTTTTTTTTTTTTTTCTTTTGCATGTAGGAGTGAAGTGTCAGAATAGGCTTGGGAAGGAGGTGGTTAAAGTGGAACTAAACTCAACAAGTGAAGATTTGCTATGTTAAAGGGAGTGTGTGTGTGTGTGTGTGTGTGTGTGTGTGTGTGTGTGTATATATATATATATATATATATATATAAGCCATTGGTTCCCAGTGCCCTAGCAGTTTCCTGAAAAAGCTACATCATTTTGGTTTTTAATTTAACCAAAAAACAGATGTGTGGGTGCCTAGACACTCCTGTGCCTACAGCTTTAAAGCTGTATTTATGAATTGAAATCTGAGTTTTGACTGCTAGTCTCGGGAGATTTGGTGGGATCACTGCTGTGATACTCATTGCTCTCCATGCTGGAGTCTCTGAAATGAAAATGCAAAGCACCACATCTTCCAAGATTGCAGCCTCTATACAGAGGTATTGGAAAACAATTGCATTATACATAGGCCGCTAAGTTAGTCTGTTGCCAGTGTAGCTTAGTGGAGTATACCTACTCCCACTGATAAGAATTCCTAGTCAGCTTTTAAGTGACCTGTTTTCCTTTTTTTTTTTTTTTTTTCTTTTAAGTGGTTGTAAGCCTCTGACGTGAAAAATGAACAAATAATGTCCTTTTATGGTGTGTACTTGCCTCTATCCAAAGCACCAAGTGTTATTTCTCTCTGCGGTCTCCTTCCTCTGCTTTCTGCATGAGTCACTGGTGACTCCAAGAGATGGGAGAAGGAGCTCCAATCTGTGTTTGGCAGCCTCTGCTCTGATTGTGTGCTGTGTGAAAGGAGTGTATCCCTTCCATCCAATCAGAACTCAGATTTCACTGAACTCTGTGCTTTAGCTCTGTAGTCTGTGCGAGGTCAGATCCCCGCCCCTTGCTTTCTGCTGCTGAGAAAAAAATTGTTCTGTATGTTTTACAAGACTGTAGAGGACAGAGGGCTGTGGATAAACATGTACAACTTATGCATGAGGATTTGTTTAATCTAACACCTGGGGCCAGTTACTGGCTATATGCTAAGGTTTTACAGCCATTTTAAGTGTTAGTACACTTTAGGTTACAACCTATGTCTAGCTGTTCTTGCTCTTAACAATTGTTCCACCCCACCTTCATAGCAACCCGTTGTCCTTTAATGTAGCATGTATAGCTTTTGTTATAGGAATACTGGAGTAAAAGGTTGCTTGTCTTCATACATGCTGAAATCTTTCCCAGCTGTTCTCTCAGCAGTAGAGATGTCTTCTTACTTGAAGCATGTCTGCTCCAGCATGTTTGTAGTTCTGTGGAGAGGAAACCCTTAGTTCTAGTAAAACCTGTCATATTATGGCTAGCATTCTTGTAAACAACATTTTAGTTGCCAGAATAGTCTGTTTTATTCATTCTATTTAAATGCACATCTAACTGTCAAGGAGTCTTGATGAAAAAGCAAAAAAAAACACAAATTATTTGCTCTGCGTGTTGCTCTGTTTTTCAAGTGACAGAAAACTGGCAATGGTCATAATAAACTTTAAAGTAAATTGTAATCCATCAAGATACTGCTTACAGCAGCCTGTATCCACAGATACGGCAAGAGAAACAGGTGTAAGTTTAAAGTGGTTGTAAAACCTTCTGTGCTGCAGCTCCCCCCCCCCCTTTTTCTTACCTGAACCCGATCTGATCCAGCCATGTCCATGAGCGCAGTGGCTCAAGCCCCTGTTGCTCTACTCATTGGACGGATTGGTAGCAGCAGAAGCCATTGGTTCCCAGTGCTGTTAATCAAAAGCTGTGATGCAGGGGTTGGGGCCAAGTCCCGCTGTCTGTGTCAATGGACGCAGTAGTGGGAATCGGAGGCAAGCCTGCGCGGTGCTCCCATGGAAATTGGCTTTCCATGGGGGCACCCTGTGAGAAGGAGGGGCCTGGAGGGCCGGCAGGGGATCCCAGAAGAGGAGGATCGGTGCTGTTCTGTGCAAAACCTTTGCACGGAGCAGGTTAGTATAGACCTATCTGTTAAAAAAAGAACGTTTACAATCACTTTAATTTGCTTTCCCTGGTTCCTCCCTTCTCCCTCATTAATGTGCTCATAACATTTTTAAATAAACTTTTTACATTTCTATTGCATACTTTATTTTAGGTCAAAGCTTGGTCCCTGCTTCTCTATTTAATTCAAACAGATCATGGCTGATGGGAGGGGCCATTAGGGCGCTGTACTGCATTTGCATGCACTCTGCCCTAGGTAATGCCCACATGTGATGCATAACCTCCAAGATAGAAAGATTTGAAGTTCATTACATGAAAAATGTGGGCCAGGGGCAAGGATGGGGTGGAACAACTAGTATAATGGTCTCCAACCAGCAGACCACGGACCAGATGTTTCCCTTTTCCAGCCCTTGGCACTGTTCTTCCCACTGATATCAGTAGTGGGCATTGCTCTCATTAACACAACCAGTGGGGCGTAATTTTTCCCAGCGGCAAACACATAGGGCAGTATTTCTCTCGCTGATACTAATAATAGTTTTTATTTCCTCTTCCATTGGCCATGATGCCTGAGACACTGTCTACTCCCACTGATGCTGGAACATGCTGAGGCATGCTCGTTTCTGAATTACTGCAGCTTCTGTTGTGCTCACAGTGTGAAGTAAAATTAGAATAAGAAATTTCATTACAGGACAGGAGCCTGTACAATTGTGGAAGTCTTGAAGGCAAGAGTGGAGTTCATCTTTAAGCTGGGTATTTAGTTTAAAATGACTGCAAGATGTACTTTTATGTAACTTTCCAAGGTTACTACAGGAGTTTCTGTATAATGTTGGGACCTCCTGTAGCAACAGAGGTTGCAGTGTTGTGCAATTGCTCATAATCATGTAAAAGTTTATGTAACGGACAATGATTACAGAACAGTATCTTGGTGTGATATTTCTTCAACAAGCTGGCTATGTATTTGGTCTAATCGATAATGATCAATATTGCAAATAGGGATACATTCATAAACTGAAGGGGAATACTTTTTTTTTTTTAGCTGAAATATTGTATATTTACTGATCTTTGCTGTCAGTGCACGCATCTCACACTGTCTGCATCTTCTACCCTTAGTTTGAAATGCTTACTGGCACCTTACCTTTTCAAGGAAAGGACAGAAAGGAAACCATGACCATGATTTTGAAGTGAGTAATAGCTGCTTGTAAGCACTTAATGTTATGAATCTTTAGTCAAGTGGGACCTGACATTTCACTTAGACACTTTTAGTAATGTTTTAGGAAAAGGAGGATGGCTGGTGTTAAGTACAAGATTATTTGATACTTCTTAAATTAAGAGTTCAGTGATTTTACCTGCTCAGTAAAGAACTGTGTTCAAAATCACAAAAATGAAGCCCATCTGGCTAAGCGCTTATGACGATATTGAAATGATTGGTACAACCTTACCGTTTTTTTTTTTTTTTTTTTTTTTTTTGTTAAAGTGGTATTAAACCCTAAACTGAAAATTAAATATTCATCATTCTTATTAATCATTGGATGTGGTAGTTGCATTTTTTTTTTTTTTTACTATTTTCCTCTGATGATCTGGCCAGTAACACACTCTGGATAAAGGCGCACAGGGCACGGATTTGTATAATGGCATTGTCAGTCTGGGGGGAAGGGAGTGTTGGAAGTACTAACAGATTTAGATAAACTAACAAATTGAAGCTGGACTCCAGCTAACACTTTATTATCGGTTACAGAAAACTGTTTTTTTCTTTTTGAGATAAAGGTTTTACATGGCTAATAGCTGATCATTTTAAGCACCCCTGCCAGTGTTAAATGTTCTGTCTTATCCCTGTAACTGCATAACTGCAACAGACTTGCTGGCTGGATCACCAGGTAAAAATAGAAGAAAGAAACCTTATTATAGGAAACAAATACAGCCATCACATATAAAAATTGGAAAGCTGCAATAGGTTTGCTTAAGGCTACGTTCACATGTTAGCGTAGCGGACAGCGGGCAGATCCGGAAATCATTGCAAATCGCGGGACGCCTCTGCGTTGCCGTTGATTTGCAATGGCACCCCAAACGCTGTGTGATGTTTTGCCGCGATTTCCGCCTGCTGAATCGCGGTAACATCGCACAAAGAAAGTCGCGGGTCGCATGATGCCCAAAAAGGTACAAGAGCTTCTTTGGGGCGTCATGCGACCCGCGATTTTGTTTGCGAGAGGTTACCGGGATTCGACAGGCAGAAATCACAGCAACATCGCACAGCGTTTGGGGTGCCATTGCAAATCAACGGCAACGCACAGGCTTCCCGCGATTTGCAATGATTTCCGGATCGCGGGCAGAATTGCGGTGATTCTGCCCGCGGTCCGCTGCGCTAACATGTGAACGTAGCCTTAGGGTTTAATACTGCTGTAAGGGTTGGAACGTTGTGTCCCTGCTAGTAATTTTTCACAGATTTCCTGTTAAGTTGCCACCCTGTTATTAGGGCAAAAGTATGGAAATTACCCTAATGTGGGCACAGAACACAGTAAAAATTTTACCAGTCTCTTACTTTCTAATTAAACAGTGTTTCTCCTACTTTTGGTAACCCTTTTGAAGCGTTTCCCTTCACT
Organism: Pelophylax lessonae; assembly: GCF_965119305.1. Lineage (NCBI taxonomy): Eukaryota > Metazoa > Chordata > Amphibia > Anura > Ranidae > Pelophylax > Pelophylax lessonae. Next base: position 172,382,040 of record NC_138769.1, read on the forward strand.
TGCTGTTGTGGTAACCACCTATCATCTGGTCCAGAAATGACAGTCTAACAGGTCCTTCCTCATTCTGTGAAAAGAGTGAATACAATATGGCCACAGTTACACTTTTAAGTACCCATTTATACGCAAGCTGTGAACAAAAGTAAGATTTGATTAGGGCAGCTAAAAATGAACTTCACCATTTATGATGCAGCACACTACAGCACGGTATGTGCCCTGTGATACATTGCAGTGCTGCTGTGTTGGCTGCTACTGTATTAGTGCATTGACAGACGTAGCAGGGCATGAGTTGTGATTTGTGTTTTCATACCCGATTGATCTAAATGGGCCTTGAAGGGGCTTCTTTATATCTCATGATTGTGAGAACAGAATACTGGTTCAGCTTGTATAGTCCAGCTTCCATAACGTGCAATAAGTGACATAGTGTACAGTGCATCTGGAAAGTATTCACAGCACTTCACATTTTCTACTTTTTATGTTACAGCGTTATTGCAAAATTGATTAAATTCCTTCTATTCCTCAAAATTCTACAAATAATACCCGATAATGACAATGTGAAAGAAGTTTGTTTGAAATTCACAAGTATTAACAGCCTTTGCTCAATACTTAAAGGGATTATATTGGCCAGGTGATGAGTGGTGCCTTGTTTTCTCCAGACATAACCAAAGAGTTCCATCTCAGACCAGAGAAGTTTGTTTCTCATGGTCTGATAGTCCTTCAGGTGACTTTTGGCAAACTTCAGGCGAGCTTTCGTGTTTTTTTACTGAGGAGTGGCTTCCCTCTGGCCACTCTACCATACAGTCCTGATGGTGGAGTGCTCCAGAGATGGTTATTCTTCTGGAAGGTTCTCCTCTCTACACAGAGAAACACTGGAGCTCTGTCAGAGTGACCATCCGTTCTTGGTCACCTCCCTGACCAAGGTCTTTCTCCCCCAAACGCTCAGTTTGGCCAAGCGGCCCACTCTTGGAAGAGTCAAATTTATGAATTATGGAGGCCACTGTGCTTATTGAGAACTTCAATGTTGCAGAATTTTTTCTGCATCTTTCCCCTATCTGTGCCTCTATACAATCCTGTCGCGAAGATCTACAGACAATTCCTTGGACTTCATGGCTTGTTTTGTGTTCTGACATGCACTGTTAACTGTGGGACCTTTATATAGACAGGTGTGTCCCTTTCCAAATCATGTCCAATCAACTGAATTTACCACAGGTGGACATCTCAAGGATGAACAGTGGAAACAGGATGCACCTAAGCTCAGTTTTGAGTGTCATGGCAAAGGCTGTTAATACTTGTATACATGGTATTTTTTTTGTTTATTTTCATTAAAGCGGAGTTCCGCGCCCCCATGAAAAAATTAAGCTACAAATATTGTAACTGCTGACTTTTAAATAGGACTTGTCCAGGGAGTCCGCAATGTCTGCACCCGAAGCCGATTTTCGCATCGGCTCTCGGGTGCTGCCGCCGCCATCCTTGGTAAGGGAACCCGGCAGTGAAGCCTTTCAGCTTCACTGCTGGTTACCTAATGCACATGCGCAAAGCGCGGTGCGCTTTGTAATTAGCCTGGCAGCGAAGGAAAAAGGAGGGGCCGCGCTGCAGCGCTGTTTCCTAGAAGTAGGGAAAGGTACCTGTCAGGAGGAAGCGTATAAGTGAAGTTCCCCTTTTGGGTGGAACTCCCCTTTAAATTTGAAATGATTTCAAACAAACTTCTTTCACGTTGTCATTATGGGGTACTGTTTGTAGAATTTTGAGGAAAATAAGGAATTTATTTATTATTCCATTTTCGAATAAGGCTGTAACACAAAATGTGGAAAAAGTGATGCGCTGTGAATACGTTACAGGTACGCTGTATTTATATTCCACACGCCGGAATCCTCTGGTGAGGAAGATTCCTCCACGTCTGCAACCGCGTACAAAAGGTGGAATCTGGTGATTGTATCTTTGCGTGAGACCTTGAGGATGGAGGATGCAGCTGCGACGGAGGTTCTCTTTGGCTCTCATCCAGAGCGGATTTCCTTTCCCCGCCTATTTTGATGGAATTGTCGCTAAAGATTGGGGCGACCAAAGTGTCCCTGTGAGGTCCCTAAGCGCTTTACTAGGTGTTACCCCTATGAGGAGTCCCTTCTTAAGAAGTGGACTGTTCAACCGATGGTGGATTCTCCAGTTTCCAAACTGAACAAGGCAACCATGATTCCGGTCGAAGATTCCCCGGCCTTTATGGATTTGGCTGACAGGAGGCGGGGGCCGTGGCCCCCAACATGTACACTCTAGATGGTTTGGCAATGAGGCCGGTATTCACCATTGCCCTGGTGCTGCAAACTCTGACCAAACAGGCTAAACTTTTATGCTGTAACCTGGAGGTTAGGCAGGTCCCCCTTGCCTTTGCTGAGCTAGCGGACTAGTTGGTTCAGGGGCTGCAGTTAAGGCCCCTTTCACACTTGTGCGACTTGTCATGTGATTTGGCACTGCAAAATCGCATGACAAGTCGTTCTCCATGATTTCCAATGAGCCCCATTCATATCTGTGCGACTTGAAGTCGCACCGACTTCAAAGTAGTCCCTGCACTACTTTTGGCATGATTTTGATGCGTTTTGAGTAAGACATTATAAGCCTAGTCAAACTCGCATCAAAATCGTGCGACTTTGAAGTCGCACAAGTGGGAAAGGGACCTTATCTGTGATGCCTCTTTGGATGCAGCTCCCCTAGTCGCTTGGCTTTCTGTTTTGGCAGTGGTCCTTCAGTGTGTCTTTTGGATCAAATGCTGGTCTGCGGACCAGACTTCTAAAAAGGCCTTGACAGATCTTACCTTTCAAGCAGATCACCAGATTGGAGCTACCCTGAAAGACCTCCTAAAAGGTCTCACAGGGGGGAAGAGTACCTTTCTTCCGCAGGCTACTAGGGGCAAGGAACCTCGTCGTAGATGTGGGCCTTCCTTTTTGGCTCATAAGAAGTTTTTTTGTCCCTCAGGGTCGACTGACAAGGGCTCGAAGCCTTTCAGGGCCTCCTCTGGAGGATCCCAAATGAACCTGGACTGGCAAACCAAGAGCGGGCTTCTTCAGGCCCACGTACAAGGCTCCTTCAGCATGAAGGTGCACCCTCACCTGTATCGGGGGTGGGGGGGATGTCTTCGCTAGTTTCCTGGACCTGTGGACTTCCCTGGTGCAATACAAGTTGGTCTACAAAGTCATTTGGTCTGGCTATAAGATCGAGTTTCGCATTTGTCCCCCGGCAAGGTTCTTTCCTTCCAACTTTTGCCTGTCCCCAGACTACTTACAGGGTCTGTTTTGGGGCGGTACAAGACCTGTTACATCAAGGGGTGATTGTCCCGGTTCCGACTTCGGAACATTTTCAGGGTTTTTACTCAAACCTGTTTACAGTTCACAGGAAGAAAGGCAAGGTGCGTTCAATCCTGGACCTCAAGGCACTGAACTGCTTTGTGCGGGTGCAGAATTTCAGAATAAGGTCCATTCGCACGGTGGTGGCATCCGTGCGTCGGGAGGGGATTCCCTTGCCTCTATCAACATCAAGGATGCTTATCTTCACATTCCAATATGAGCCAGTCATCAGCGTTTCCTCGCCAGCGTTTCCTCCGGTTTGCTGCGGGAGAGGAGCATTATCGGTTTGTGGCGTAACCCTTTGGTCTCGCCTCTGCTTCTCGGGTCTTCACAACTGTTAGCCCCAGTGCTAACTTTACTGCTCTAATGGGGGATCACGGTACTGGGCTATCTCCTTGGACCATCTCCTTCTGTGATTGGAGTCTCCTTCTGCTCTGGTGGAAAACCTGGAAATCAAAATACGAACTCTGCAGGAGTTCGGATTGATTCAGAATTTTCAGAAGTCTGTCATGGTTCCATCCACAAAGCTAGACTTTCTGGGCCTTCCTCTGGACTCAGCCTTAGCCAGAGTCGTCCTTCCTCTGGACAAACTCCAGGAATTGCAGGCTGCAATTTGTCTCCTGCTGTCCAGCAGATGGTCATCCCTCCAGACTTGCATGTGGGTCCTGGGCCTGAATGTTCCTACCTTCAAGGCGGTTCCGTTGGCACAGTTCCTTACAAGGTCCCTGCAAAGGGAGATTCTGACCAAATGGGACAAGACTCTGCAGTCTCTGTACAATCGAATCCGGGTACGTCGGGGTACAATGGAGTCCCTGATATGGGGGCTTAGTTCTCCGGTGCTTCGTCTGGGCAAACTCCTTCCTCCCCTTGTATATTGGACAGTGGTCACCACAGATGCCAGCCTGTGCGGCTGGGGAGGCGTCCTCTGCAAGCATTCTGCTCAGGGGATCTGGACACTGGAAGAGTCCAGACTACCGATCAATGTCTTGGAAGTCCTAGCGATCAGACTGTGTCTGGACCATTGGACGGATCGTCTTCAAGGTTGTCCAGAGCGCGTTCAATCGGACATTGCCACGACCGTGGCCTATGTCAGTCACCAAGGGGGCACAAGAAGTGTCCTGGCTGCTCTGAAGGTAGCGGCATTCTATGGTGGGCAGAACGGTTCTTTCCAGCCCTCTCTGCCGTACACATTCCCAGGGTGGAAAACTGGGAGGCTGATTACCTCAGAGAGAACACTTAGCGCTCTGCCCGGCCTCCTCCTACAGGACCCCCCGCCTGGGGCCAGTTCTAAGCTGGGGAGTCTGATCAGGAATATCACCGGGTTCAGCTCCAGACAGGAAGAAGAAAAACTAATTCAACAAGAACTTGCCAGTTTAAGATCAACGGTTTCTTCTCCAAATACAACATTGAGGCAAATGAAGGAGTGTAAGGTCCGGCTCATTTACTGTGGAAAAAAAAAAAAAAGTCTAGGAAACAAGTGTCCAAAAAACGTTTCATATGCGGGAAATATTCATAAACAAGTGAAGTCCTATACATGGAGGCGGAGATTTACTAAAAACTGGTGCACCCAGTGCATAGTAACCAATCGGCTTCCAGGTTCTGTCAAAGCTCGGTTCACACTGTCACGACCTAAGTCGCGTGACTTACAGTGTGACTTTGCCAGGCGATTTGCTGGCAACCTTGATGTTACTTTAGCATTTTTCAGGGAATGCCTTGGTAATCTTCCTGTAATGTCAGATCCAAATCGCATCAATATAGATGAGGATCTGACTTGGAGTCGACTTCCTTTAAAGTCTATTGGCACAAGTCCGATAGAAGTCGTCTTGAAGCAGTACAGAAACCTTTTCTAAAGTCAGTGCGACTTTGTGCTAATTAAGACCGCTCTCGTTGACTAACATGGGATTTTACGTCACCCCTCTTGGGGTCTCACAAGTCTGATTTAAGTCGTGGCAGTGTGAACCAAGCCAAATTGAACAAGATGAAGTTAGAAGCTGATTAGTTATTAACAGCTGCACCAGTTTTAGTAAATTTTCGCCCATGTGTCCATGAATGGTTTATAGTACTATGGTGCCACTCTCGCCATCCTAAATTGAAATATTTCTGTGAAATAGAACACCTTCTCTTCATCACATGCTCCAAGAGATGTCCCCAACCTAATGATGCACGTACCAGGTTATATGATCCTCTTAAATCAGTAAGTGGGTCCTTCCAAGTCGTTACTGTGTAGATTTCGCAACCCCACTTTTCCTCTTTTTATTCTACGTTGAACAAGAGCTTATGTCTCTCTCCCTTCTAGTATCCTCTCCAGCTCCACAATACCAGAAATGAGCCAAACAGGAGACAAGCCAAAGATTGTGTATTACCCTTTATTAAAAGCTAGTTAAACAATAGAAGTGTGCACCTACCTGAAAATGTGCCCGTTAAGGCACTGGATCTGTCACATCATTAAATGGAAGTACTGTCATTGTAACCTGCTTTCCCGTATTCCTTCCAACGTGCCTTCCCCGGACCAGAAACAACTTCCTGGCATAGTGCCCTAGGGGCAAAGCATTTCTTCTGTTTGGTTCATTTGTGTAGTGGAGCTGGAGAGGATACCAGAAGAGAGAGAGACATGAACTCTTGTTCTGTGTGGAATAAAGGAGAGGATGAGCCGCGTGGCTAAATTGACGCTTTAAAAGCTGTTAGGGACCCACTTATTGATTTAAGGGAGTCATTTAATCTGGTGAGTACATCACTCGGGTTTAGACATTTCTGAGAGCATGTGTGAAAGGAGAGGAGGTGTTTTTGTAGTTCATAAAAATATTACAATTTATAGTGGAGAGAGTGGCACCGAAGTCTGTTATGAACCTATAAAAATTTTGTGTAAATTAAAAATGTCCGTGGGCATTTTTGATTACTTTTAACACTGAATATCAGGTTTTACTTTAAATCTGCATATGTTTGATATCACCATTTATTTAATATGTTGTGTGAATTTGTACACATGCAAAGTTTTTTATATTGTCATTTTGGGAGGAGATTATTTTGAGGTTTTTTTTGCACATAATAGCACTGCACGCTGCACTTATTCGTTTTAGAAATGCATTTAATCATTGTCTGTAGTTAATCAAATTATTATCATGCTAAATGTTGTGCTTTTTTTTTCCACTTAATATTTAGGGCCAAGCTTGGCATGCCACAGTTTCTTACTCCAGAGGCTCAGTCCCTACTGCGTATGTTGTTCAAGAGAAACCCAACCAACAGATTAGGTAAGGTACAGCAGTCACTAAGAGTCATTTTAGTTTAACAATTCTGCTTAGGTTGGTTGCAGGCCAGTTGAGCTACTCACCAGGTTGTACTGTAATCTATCATGGACAACCGCAGCACAAGCTTTATCTACTCTGCCATTATAACAGGTGTGACTCTTTCCTAGATTCTTAATTTCTGTTCAAAAGTCTTTATCGAAGGTTTAGTAATATTAAACAATTAGAATTGCAAGAGGTTATGCCCCATCGTAGTGGGGTATTCTGGTTCTAGTACAATGTTTATTTAAAGAATAAACCGTATACCAAGATAGCACTCAGTCCCTTTGTGTCACTCCCAAATTATGGAGTAGGCCACTATAATATACAGGAAAGAATATCTGCAAGAGAAGAGGACAAAGAAGAAGGGAGATGGGAGAGAGAAAGTGGTAGAGGGAATCTGCAGCTGAAGGTAAGATCCAATTCCACTCAAAACTTCCCTGCAGCTCCCAAGAGAATTAAAGTTGTTCGAGTTGATCAAAGTTCAGAGGGAAATGGGGATAGGGTCCAAAGGGACCATACTTTCTCAAAGAAGACCAGTTTATCATCTAGGAAAGCCATCACTTTGTCATCAGTCGTCATCCAAGATACTCAGGCCTTAACACTTTTAACAGTCCTAAAGTGGGAATTTTCCATGCTTTTGTAATTGTTTCTCAGCTGTTAGGATGGACATCCTAAGCTTAAACTGTGCATTCCTAATGTCCTCCAGCCGCTTAGGAATCCATTCCCTCACCAGGTCTTCAGTAAAATTGTGCTGAAAAAGTACATATCATATATGTTGTCCAGAAATCACATTCTACATGTCATGACCATAAAGTGTGCAGCCCTGAAAACACATTGGTGAGGAATTTGTGGCATATTTGGATTTTTTTATTTATTATATTCTAGAAAAAGTAGCAGGAATGAGTCTTCTTGCTTGTGTTGTACTTACTTGGAGAATGGGGCAGAGTCTGGTGAGATCCCACTAATAGAGTGCCTGAGGGATATTAAAAGCCAGTGAGGGATTCCATCAGTTTTCACTGAGAACTGAAATGCTGGATTTCAGTGCTTCTACACATTTAATGTTTAAACTTTGCTAATCAGAGAGTCATTGTTAGGTGTATACATCATAGAACTAATATACATCATAGAACTACATCAAGAAAGCAAGGGAAATGTGTTTTTATTATTTTAAGTGAAAATTAGAGCTGTTAACATGTTTACAGGAGCTGGCCCTGATGGCGTTGAAGAAATTAAGAGACATCCGTTCTTTGCAACAATTGACTGGAATGTAAGTAGCACCATTTATTCTGCCCAGCATTTGGTTGTTTTTGAAATGTATCATTATTGTAAATACATCTGTTTAAAAAAAAAAAAAAATTTTTTTTTTCTTTGTAGAAATTGTACCGAAGAGAAATTCAGCCTCCGTTCAAACCAGCAACAGGTGGTCCTGAAGACACATTTTATTTTGACCCAGAGTTCACGGCAAAAACACCCAAAGGTGAAATGAGGATGTGGGCTGTATGAGTTAAACAATATTTCTCTGTTCAGCTCAGATGTGTTCAGTCTAAATACCTGATCCTATTAACCACAGTTTTTCTTTATTATTAGGACTAAGGCCCCTTTCACACTATTGCAACGCAATTTTGCCGCGATTTTTGCCGCGATTTTGAAAGCATGGGCAAGGCTATATGCCTCAAAATGCATTAAAATCGTGGCAAAGTAGTGCAGGAACTACTTTGAAGTCGGTGCGACTTCAAAACGCACTGATATGAATGGGGCTCATTGAAAATAATGGAAAACGACTTGTCATGCGATTTTGCGGTCAAAAATTGCGGGACAAGTCGCACTAGTGTGAATGGGGCCTAAAATAAAAGTGCTTTGCAACTACCTATGCTTTCATTTTTTTTTTTTTTTTACGAAAAATATAATAAAAAATGTTAATCTTTGTTTTTGTCCAGACTCTCCTGGAATCCCAGCTAGTGCCAATGCACACCAACTCTTCCGTGGATTTAGCTTTGTGGCAATTTCCTCAGAAGAAGAAAATCAGGCCATACAGACAGTTGGAGTTCATGGCATTGTTCCGGTAAGCATTTGACATAAACGGCAGCAGGCGTATGGGTACCTTGGTTTGAAATCTTTAAGTAGTTTAAGTGCATTGAGCTGATGCCTACAGGTAAATGTTCATGTTTGATTATGAACTCTTTCACATCCTCCGTCTGTGTATGACCTGTACAATATAGTGATCTGCAGTATCTAGTGCACTATTAACAAGTTCTATGTTTGAATCGCCTCAATACCAGCACGGACGAAAAAAATTTTGGGGTTTGTCCCTCCGTTTTTTTTTTGTTGAAAATGTCGGCATCGGCTGCTGAAAGTTGTGTACACTAGACGAAAATCGGACGATTTCACATCGGGCGGGAATTTTCGGCAGATTTTCTACTAGTGTGTACCCCACTTAAGGCAGGCCATAGATGCAGATTTCTTTCCTGCAACTACAGGTTTGTAATTCTGTCCATCTAGTCCTGGGATTTAAACAGCCTGACAGACATCTGTCATGTTGAAGGTCAGACTTTCTCTGCTGCAGTTGAATGTGGTGTGTGGTTGTGTTTACCTGGTAATCCTGCCAGTTCCCTTTTCTGAATGGCTATGATTTTCAGGGGAATCTACACTCTTTGGTGTTGCAGCTTGGCCTGCGCATGTTCAGAAAGCCGCCTCACATAAGACTCCTTTTGCATAATGGTATTTGCATTTAGATCGGATTTTAATGAACCACGTGACTGCCAGAGCTCCACCCATACATTCCTGTATACCGCAGTGTTAAATAGTAGAGCAGTGAGAATGCCTATGGAAAGGTATAGGCTTCCAATGTAAACTGAAATACCATTCTACTAAAAAAAAAAAAAAGCTTGAAAGCAATGCTTACTTAAGCCCTGGTTCACACTGGTGCAGCTTTGAAATCACACTACTTCAGATTGATTTCAAAGCCGAAGAGCAGTGCGATTTAAACTTCCAATTTTCACTGCGGCTTGTGACTTTATTTAACAGAAGCCAATGCACTTTGCAATGAAATCATAAAAAAAGTAGTGTAGGAACCGTTTTCAAAGTCGCTATAACATGAGTTGCAGTAATTTGAACAGTTTAATTGCCAGCAATGGGATGCGACTTGTCAAGCCATTTAGAACTGAAATTGGCTTTGTTGACTGTATGGGAGCCTCGGTGGTCACGTGATTAATTTAAAACTAAATGTAAATAACATTATGGTAAACAAAACTCGAAAGCTAGAATTGCATTGCTTTCATGTGTGATCGTGTTTTTTTTTTTTTTTTTTTTTTTTTTAGCTAAACTGTATCTACATTTTTGATTCACATGACCTCCCACACATTCCCATAGACAGCAATGATAAACAGCGTTGCAATGAGAAGATGCTCTGCTGTCGATCACAATCCATGAGCCGGGCCACATGATGGGTGGCTGAGAAGAGAACAAATAATTTTTTTTTTCAATATATTTAAACTAGTACAGAGGATGTGACTCTTAATGAAAAATGACGAAGGTCATAAGGCTTGACTGTAGTATGAAGTAATGAGCGTATCCAGATAGTATGGATAGCAGATTCAGGTATACAATTAGTTTCAATATATTTAAACTAGTACAGAGGATGTGACTCTTAATGAAAAATGACGAAGGTCATAAGGCTTGACTGTAGTATGAAGTAATGAGCGTATCCAGATAGTATGGATAGCAGATTCAGGTATACAATTAGTCTGATTTCCTGATCCGGTAGTAGTGCAGTCATGTATATCCTCTAAGCCAGGGATTCCCAAACTACGGCCCGCCAATTGTTCAGGAACTACAATTCCCATCATGCCTAGTCATGTATGTGAATGTCAGAGTTTTACAATGCCTCATGGGATGTGTAGTTCGGCAACAGCTGAAGGGCCATAGTTTGGGAATCCCTGCTCTAAGCCATTGTATAAACTTGTCAAGCCATTGGAATGAAGAAGAAGAATAAGAAATGGTGAAAATGGGGAATAGCGGGGGTTCGTAGGGGTTGTTGTGCACAATTAAGCGTGGACCACAGCTTAATTGGGTCTGACCAACCTCTAATCAAGGTTCAAGCAATGAATCATCCAAATTTGGGGGAAGAAAGTAAGCGACCCAAGGTTGCCATATTTTCATATGTTTTGAGATCTTGTCCTGTAGTGTAGCTTCTATTTTAGCATTTATCCTGGCTTTTGTAATAGTTTTTGGTCTCAACTATACAAAAGACGGTCTTTTTCAAATACGGGCAATCTTCGTTACCTGTAGCCATAATTTAAACTGCGATTGTGAGCTCCTCAGGGTGTTTAATAAAGCAATAAGGGCATCGTGTTAGGGTGGCCTAAAATAATGTGGAAAACTTCAGTCCAGTGTTTTGGGACTATGGACTATGTCCACCACATGTGTAGATTAGTCCGTAGAACCACCCAGCCCCGGAAGCACATTGGTGAGTAGTTAGGCACAAATTTAGCAATATGAGCTAGGACTAGGTGCCAGCAAGTCAACACCCTATAATTGGCCTCCTGCGCTTTTGTATTTTGTGAAGTGGACTTAGGTGATGACCAAATTTTCATTCAGATGTAGCCGGGTTAAGCGTAATTTAGATATGAAATTAGAAAACCAGTCTTTTTACCCAGCATTCACAGCTCCAAACTAAAAGGGGAGAAGCTACACAACTCGTAGGAACATTAAAAAGTATCCCATAGAACAAGTGAGTGTAGAGGAATTGATTTGTGACACCACTCCAGTCTGAAGGCTTGGGCCATGGTATGTTATCTAGGGTGAGGAGGTTACAGTCCACAGCCACCAGACCTACCTATAGGGATTTAATGACCTGTGCCAATTGAGCTGCAAAATAATAATTCTGGTAGTTTGGTAAACCTAAGCCACGGTCCAATTTTGAAACACATTATGGCAAGTTTAGGAAGTCTTGGTTTAATAGATCCCCCACATGTAATGGGACACCCTTGCTGTAAAATCCATAGATAATGGGTGGGGACAGAGATTGGAAACACTGTAAAAAGATATACATTTTCTGTAGTAAGGTAATTTTGACCGCTGTTATTTTACCCTTCCAGTAGATAAAGAAGACCATTGGGACAATAAAGAAGAAAGGGGAGTTGTTTTGGGGGATACTTGGTCCCAAAAAGGGCATCTGGGTGATCAGTCAGCTTAATTGCTAAATAGCAAACATGGTGCTGGGCCCACGTAAAAGAAAAGGCTTGCAGACAGAGGAGGAGTCTCGTGTGTATGTGTATATATATATATATATATAAATATATATATATATTTTTTTTTTTTACAAAATAAAGTCCATGTACATGAGGGTGTATTGATTTTTTTCAGGTAGGCCCCAGTTGTTTTGGTTGAGCTCCTGTTGGCTACTGTTTAGCTGTCCCCACCCCTCATGTTTAACACTGCTTTGGGACGTCCCAATGATTATGAAGATCAAGAGCTGTGTCCGTCAATGAAAGAAAGAGAAAATTGAATTTTTTACTTATCATAAAATCTATTTCTCTGATGTTCATTGACGGACACAGCATCCACCCCTCTGGGGAGTTGTAATACAGTCTGACACTGCTTGTAACTAAACTGAGTACCTATAGTAGGGAGAGGCAGTATACCCCCTAGGATTGCCCATAGGGGTAGCCAGAATATTTTTCTTCCTAGTGTCCTACTCCTGTAGAGGGCAGTATAACCCAATGGTTATGAAGATCAGGAGCTGTGTCCATCAATGAACATCAGAGAAATGGATTTTTCGGTAAGTCAAAATTCCACTTTTTTGCTAAAAATGCACTAAAATTATTGTTAGCCGATACAAACACAGCACATTTTACAAAATCCCTGCTAAGTTCCTTTTAAATATAAAAGCTAACCTGTATTGAGTTAATAAATTATAAATATTTGTACATTTTAAATTGCAGAAATAGTGATAATCGGACGTACACAAAAATGTCTCTAAAAAATCGGGAGGTTTTCTTTTTTCACTTACAGCTTTCAGTGTTTCTAAAGGACCCCCCAAACCATATATTTTCTGAAAGCTATTGGCCAGTATAATAAAAAGGTTCTGCTGATTTTTAAGCACCGCATAATTTGCGCAAATGTTTATCAAACCAATATTTCTCTGTTGCTCATTGACAGACGTAGTCTTCGTTGATTAATAACAACTCGGGTTATACTGCCCTCTACAGGAGTAGGACTAGACAGGAAAGAAAACGTTCTGGCCACACCCTAGGGGCAGTCCCAGAGGGTATATCCTCTCACTTCCTGCTACAGCAAATCAGTTTTTTTCTGTCTAGTTAGGAGTAAGGACCTAGATGCCTTGCTAGGATCTTCGGTCCTGTTAGGATTTTTTTCTTAGAAAGATTTTTTAGACAGCTCTTTTCTCCAGTGTTCCTGTGAGATCTTCAAGCAAGTAAGCTGGAACTGGGCGACGGGCTGGATGTTGAGATCCAGTGGGCACCCCAGTTCAGCCTACGAGCGCGTGCAGGCCATAGCTCATAGTCGTCCGTGACATAGTCCCACTGGACAGGGACTGACCCTGCGAGTTAAACGTCTCACCTGGACGCCAATGACCAACAGAGTCACGGCATCCATATTGGTCGACAGCCCCCCCACCCCAGTGGAGAGGGGTTTCTGTCAGGAGTTGGCGCCCGCCTGGTTCCGGTATGGTGAGTAGTATGTTCCCCCTCTCCCCCTGTCGAGTTTGTGGTGGACGCGGGCCCCTCTCTGGGATGGTAGGATGGATCTCCCCTCTATCCTATAATAAATCACAGATCCCCCAATTTGAGTGTGATTTTTGTGAAAAATAACCAGGAGGCTTGGTTTGGGAGCTGACGATCTAAAGTCATTGTAAGACTGTAAGGATGACTGAAGTCAGTGGCAGCACTAAAAGGGCGTTACTATTGAAGTAAAAGGTATCCTACCTGTCAGAGGCACACAGGCTGATGCCTATGCCTGAGTACTGCAGTTCAGATCGCCATTCCTCCAGCTTCCACGGGCTGCACAGCACTGTTTTGTGGCATCTCCTGACGACCCACGGACCGCATGCGGCCCGCCAGGGTCCTGTACCGCCGGCCAGGCTTATCACCATTCAGGGTGAAGTTTGTGGGGCCGATGCACTCCCGCAGGCCGAATACAGACATCCCGCAGGCCGCTGCTAGCCGCCCCAGCATGGGGGCGGCCATGTTTGAGGTGACCAAACACCTCGTGGAGCCAGGGGGAGGCGCCGGAAGGCGTGTTAAGGGGCGGAGCCGCCTCCTTTACCCAGGAAAAAGGGCCAAAGACTTCCTGTCTGTAACAGGACAGCACTGAGCAGCCTGATAGAAAACTTCTGTGCATCAGGGATGAGCCTTGGGGTCTCTCTCTCTCGGTGGGGTCCAAAGAGGCAGGTAACACTGAGGGGCGCTGTTGCGCTGGGGGATTATTAAAAAAAAAAAGTTTTTTACTTTGTCATTTTTTTTTGTCGCTGGCAAATGTCTTGTATAATCATTGACCCTGCCGCATATGTATCCCCACCGGATCCCCTCAAGGTGGCCGCAGGACCCTCCAGTACCCCACTTGTTTTGAATGCATTATCGGCAGTTTTGGAGTCTTTGGTATCCCGGGTGGAGGTGGCCTGTCAGGGACGGGGGTCAAGAAGCGACCCCCGCCTACCCCTATTTTTCATCTGATACTTCAGATACGGATTCGGAGCTGGTCAATGCAGCTGCAGGTCCCTCTTATGGGGCTGTTGTCTCAGGTAATGTCTCCTCAGCAGTGAGGAGAACGTTTCTGCCTCTGCCATAGCACAAGAGTGGTGCATGCACTAGTTGTGTCCGTCCGGGAAACCTTTAGTCTTGAGGTTACACCGGCAGAGGTAGCTGAGACTGAAATTCCTTTTTGGTACTTGTTAGCCTACCAAAAGGGCGAAGGATTTTCCTTTACCCAAATGGGGTCGTTTGAAACGAACCCCTGCTATTTCCAAACGCATGGCTAGGCGCTATCCGTTTGAGGAATCCCTCTTTAAAGGATAGACGGTACCACCAGCAGTGGACTCACCAATTTCCAAATAAAGCCACCGTTATCCCGTTGGAGGACGCTGTGTCCTTTAGGGATCCGGTGGATCGAAAAAGTGGAAGCGGAATCCCGTGTCATTTTTTCCCTGATAGGGTCAACCCTTAGGCCAGTGGTTGCCATTTAGTTTGGTTTCAAGAATGGGTTGGCTAATCTCCCCTTTCAAGGGGATCGCTTGTTTGGTTGAGATTATAAGGATCTCACTGGGGGCAAGAGCACTGTCTTGCCACAGACTGCTAGGATAAAGGACCTCGTAACTAACGAGGACCTTCCTTTTCTGCTCATAAAGAGTTTGTTCGTTCCGCGAGGGCGGGCGATAAGGCGAAACCCTCCAAAGCCCCTTCAGAGGGTTTTCAAAGGGCGCTGGTCGGCTAAACAAAAGGTCCGGCTCAGCCAAGCCTGAGGAATACAGCCTGATGCGCCCCTACCCATCTCTGGGGTGGGGGGATGTCTTCACCGGTTTCCGGATCCATGGCTTGTCAGAACCCCGGACTAAGGGGTTCGCGAGGTCATACAGTCAGGATACAGGATCGAGTTTCGATCACTTCCACCGGTGCGATTCTTCCCTTCTAACATTGAACGGTTTCAGGGGTTCTATTCGAACCTGTTCACAATGCCCAGGAAAGAGGACAAGGTGCGTCCAATTCTGGACTTGGGGAAAAATGGAGTCCATCCGAACAGTGGTGACCTCCCTGCATCAGGGGGATTTCCTGGCGTCCATAGACATTTAGGATGCCTATGTTTATATCCCCATCATCGCAGGACATCAGCGTTTTCTTCGCTTTCCCAAAGATCATCCCTGGTTCCCACCAGGAGACTGAACTATCTGGGCCTAATGTTGGATACATCCTGGGCAAGAGGGTTTCTCCTTGCGGAGAAACTCCAGAAGGTTCAGTCAACGATTCGGATGTTGCTGTCCGTCAAATGGCTGGGACTGATGGTGGCCTTCTTAGAGGCAGCACCGTATACCCAGTCTCGTACCCGAATTCTCCAGAATTCCGATTCCCTGGACAATCGGATCCGGTTGAGCGAGTGGACCAGGGAGTCTCCGATGCTCAACCAGGGGAAGTCATTCCTTCCGATAGTATCCAGGTTACCAATAAGGGTATCGGAACTGAGCGATCAGATTTTGTCTGATTTACTGGACCGAGCAGCTCTAGAGCAGCCCGATTCGGATCCAATCGCACAATGCCACGGTCGTGACTTGTGTCAAGAAAGGGGCACTTAGTGTCCTGGTGGCCATCGAAACGACTAGCATCTTTCGTTGGACGGAATGGTTTGTTCCGGATCTCCCCTCAGTGTTCACTCCGGGGGTGGGAAATCGGCAGGCAGATTATTTCAGCCGTCAGATTCTGGATCAAGGGGTATGGCCTCTTCATCCAGAGGTATTTCACTAGCTGTCCCTTCATTGGGGCACCCCGGATGTGGATCTGTTGGCACCTTGGCTCAACAGGAAGGTGTGGAGGTTTGTAGCTCGCACCCGCGATCTTCTAGCGGACGCAGCAGAAACGCTGATCGCCCCGTGGGGGCAGTATCAGCTACGGCATGCCTTCCATTCTCTCAAGTTACTGAGGGAACTTCTTCACAGGATAGAGGTGGAGGGAGTTCCAGTTATTCTGGAAATTCCGGACTGACCTCGTCGAGCTCTGGTACGCCGACTTGGTGAGGCTAGTCGCGGACGCTCCTTGGAGACTTCCTCTCAGGGAGGATTTGCGGTCTCCGGGACCGATCTTCCATCTTGCTTTACAATCGCTGGCTTAATGGCCTGGCCATTGAGACCCAGGTACTGAAGGACAAGGGAGTGTCAGCTTCAGTTATTCCTACCTCTAGTTAAAGCAAGGAAAGCGACTTCCAGCACATGGAAGTCTTATATTTGCGTGGTGTGAATCTCTTGGATTTCCCCCACATACCTATTCGGTGACCCGAATCTTGGTCTTTCTGCAACAAGGGGTTGAGCAGAAACTGTCCTTGAGCACTATCAAGGGTCAGGTTTCAGCGTTAGCAATCTTCTTTCAGAAACCTTTGGCTAATCATTCCTTGGTGCGGAATTTCATCCAGGGGGTGCGACACGTGCACCCTTACCGCCTGGGATCTTAATTTAGTGTTGTCGGTTCTTCAGAAACTTCTCTTTGAAGATATTAGGGAGATTCCCTTGCTTACATTATCCCAGAAGGTGGCCTTCTTGGTGGCCATTACTTCTGCACCCAGGGTGTCAGAACTGGCCGCATTATCTTGTCGTTCCCCATATCTGGTGGTTCATAGGGATAAGGTGGTTCTTCTTCCGAATCCATCCTTCCTTCCTAAAGTGCTTTTCAGAGTTTTCATCTGAATAAAAATATTGTGTTACCTTCCCCGTGTCCTAAGACTAGCCATCCTTGGGAGTTTGCATTACACTCCTTGGATGGAGTTCAGACAATCAGGGTACACTTGACCACTACGAACTTGTTTCGTAAGACGGACTCACTTTTTGTGATCACGGATAGCCCTAGAAGGGGGTTGCCTGTGTCTGCCGCGACCATCTCTAGATGGACCAGTCAGACGGTGGTACAGGCTTATTCTATTAAGGGTCGGAATCCTCCGTTCCCTGTTAAGGCGCACTCTACTCGGGCGCCTAGTGTTTCCTGGGTCTTCCGCCATCAGGCGTCAGCGATCCAGGTTTTCAAGGCGATGACTTGATCGTCGGTTCATACCTTTACATCATTTTATAAAGTTGATGTGATGGCATCGTCAGATGCCTCTTTTGGCCGCAAGGTTCTGCAGGCCGCAATCTGAGGAGACTGTTGGTCTACCTCAAGGGTTGTTGGGTTTTTCACTTAGGTCTCATCTTTTTGCTCGATGAGTCCTTGATGCTTCTGGTTGGCTCCGGTTGGGCCTTCTGGATTTTGATTTCTGTTATCCCACCCCTCATTTGTGGTACTGCTTTGGGACGTCCCGAGTTGTTATTAATCAACGAGGACTACGTCTGTCAATGAGCGACAGAGAAAAATGGATTTTTGTAAAATCTTACCGTAAAATCCTTTTCTCTTAAGCTCATTGACAGACGTAGTACCCGCCCCTCTGTTTTTGAGTTGGGTTGGGTTAAATTTTCTAAACACTGCTTTGTGACATAACTGATTTGCTGTAGCAGGAAGTGAGAGGATATACCCTCTGGGACTGCCCCTAGGGTGTGGCCAGAACGTTTTCTTTTCTGTCTAGTCCTACTCCTGTAGAGGGCAGTATAACCCGAGTTGTTATTAATCAACGAGGACTACGTCTGTCAATGAGCTTAAGAGAAAAGGATTTTACGGTAAGATTTTACAAAAATCCATTTTTTTACTAAAAATGCACTAAAATCATTAATAGTGGATTCATACATGGCAAAATGTACAAAATTCCTACTAAATATAAAAGTTAAAATTGTATTGAGTTAATAACAAATATTTCACAAAAAGGTACAATTTAAAATGTACAAATATTTGTTCAAATGGTGAAAACTGTACACAAAACTAAATTAAAATTTACTCTGAAAATCCAGAGGTTACCATTTTTTACTTGCAGCTTTCAGAATTTTAACCACTTTAAGAGCGGAAGAATTTGCCCCTTTCCTGACCATGCCCTATTTTGCGATTTGACACTGCATTACTTTAACGGACAATTGCGCGGTCGTGCAACGCTGTAACCAAATAAAATGGATGTCCTTTTTTTCCCCACAAATAGAGCTTTCTTTTGGTGGTATTTGATCACCTGTGCGTTTGAAAAAAAAAAAAAACATTTTTCACATTCTGCTATATGACATTCTTAAAAAAAAATTTAAAAATCTAAATTTTTTAACATTTTAGGCCAATTTGTTTTCTACCACATATTTTTGGTAAAAAAAAATTGCAATAAGCGTATTTTGATTGGTTTGCGCAAAAGTTATTGCATCTATGAACTACGGGAAAGATTTGTCATTTTTATATATTTTCTTTTTGTTTTTTTACTAGTTATGGTGGCGATCTGCTATTTTTTTTGCGGTGGACAGATCTGACTCCTAACTGACATTTTTGACACTTTTGGGGGCCATTACTACAGTAATCAGTGCTAAAAATAGGCACTGTTACTGTAATGCCATTGGCAGGGAAGGGGTTAACCCTGTGGGTGATCAAGGGGTTAAATGTGAGCCTAGGGGAGTGATTCTAACTGTGGGGGGCATGGCTTCTGAAAAGACCATAGAGACATGTGATCCTATATAGAAAGATCACATGAGCTCTATGATCATTCCAGGGAGAAGAGCCGGCAGCTGTATTTATAACCCTTGTCCGTCCTCTCAGCGGGGAACGATCGCAGGTGTCAGATGGCAATCGGAGCCGCCTGACCTGTGCATCGGCTTCCCTGCTGCCAAGTGGGGGCAGGGGCGTGCCGGCGGTCGGCGCACGCTCGCCCCTAGCGCAGGAGAGCAACCCTGCTGCAGTAAAAAGGCGGTGGGTGGTCGGGAAGCGGTTAAAAGTCCCCTCAAGCATGGTTCACACTAGTGGGATGCGGTAAGCCCTGCGAATCCAGTGCGGATTTCCTCATCGCACCTTAATCGCATGGCGGTTCACCCTGCCCTCTGTGAACTGCGGCGGGTGTCAATTCAAAGTTAATGACACCCCCAGATCGGTTTGCAGATCGCAGTGTGAACTGTGATTTTGGAAAGGAATCGAATTGCATGGGTGTGAGTGAACACCCATGCGAGATCAGATGCTGGTGCGGACAAAAAAAAAGGGTCCTGCACGAGTTTGGTCCGAATGGGATGTGAATTCAGCCATACAGTTTTTGTATGGCTGAATTTGCATCGCATTTCGATCAAACTCGTGCAGGACCCTTTTTTTTTTTTTTTGTCTGCGCCAGAATCGAATCACATGGGTGTTCACATACGACCTATAGAATAAATTGCTACTGATTTTTTGGGCCCCGCAATAATTGCGCAAATGTTCGTATCACAAAAAATACACAAAAATCATGATTGGTGCACATAAAACACAAAATGGCTTGAAAAATTCCTGCTAAACGACTACTAAAGCATCGTTTACATGTGGCATACTAAAGTGTACACCCATGGAGGGCCATGTTTACCTGCACAGGTGTTCCGTGTTCCATGCATCCATGTACAGGCAGTCCCATTTATGTCAATTGGGATGCAACAGCTGCACAGACATTACTGCTGTTTCCAATCCGACATACGTGTGGGTGCACGACCCCAAACGCATACAGTGTGAGCTCAGGGACATGCAAGCGGACCTACATAGATGTCAAGTTGAGAGCGACTGCTCTGTTCGTGCAGTTGCTACATCCCAAATGACATCAATCTGACTTCCTGCACAGGGATGCACGGAACACCTGGGCATCACTGTGAAGGTAAGCTGTGTATGCCTGGTGTAAACAAGGCCTTAGGCCCCTTTCACACAAGCAAACCATTTGGGTCTGCCTGTCTGTTTTTCAAGCGGGCCCAATCGGACCACCCGTTTTCTGTGGAGAGGCTGATGTAAATGACAATGTGTCCATTTACACCTGCCTGCTTCCCGTCCACTAAAAACAGATGAATGGGTATACCATTCCCCATCAATCTAGCAGATCAGATTGGATATAAATGGGCATTTCTACCTATTTTCACAGTGCTTATCGGTGCTCACATGTCTCCTGACTCTCTTCTCCCCCCCTCTGACATCCAGCAGGCAGAGCGAAAACCTTCTTCTGACATCAGCCAGGGAGGAAAGGGGGAGAAAGCCAGGAGTCTTGTGACGGCCGATCACATTTTAGGTTAATAAACTCTGATCAGCAGATTGTAATCTGTTGTTCAGATTTATAGAATAATTCAGCCGAGTAAGAATTAGGTTATAAGTTCATGGTCATTGAAGTGACCATGAACTTATAGCAGGGGGAGAAATGAGGTGCGTACGGACCTTGCCAGCTGCAAGCAGTGCTGTAGGTCGGTACTGACCTGGCAGTGAAAGGGTTAATGCCATTTGCCTTTAGATTCGTTTTTTTTTTCCAATTATGTAACCCCTAGAGCTCCGCCCACCCACCCACAACTCCTAGATTCACTAAAGGAACTCGTAAAGATCACATGACCGACTCGAGAACTAACAAAAATAGCTATATCTTGCTTTTAATATCATATACTACATATATATTAAAGCATATGCACATGGGTTTAATGACACTTTAAGCAATACCCCCCAGGCCTATGATTGAACAGTGAAGGAGCATAGGCAGCTTAAGGACTGTATATACTCCTGCTCTTTTCCGTCAGCAAGTTTTTTGGGCTGTGGTTCCTCGCTTTACTAGTCTGAGTGGTGCTGTGTAGGTTGGCTATCTAGAGGCTGATAGCAAGTCCAATTAATTTGCTTAGAGTCAGTGGTGTATATAGGTTTTGTGCTGCCCTAGGCCTGATTTAACTTGTGCGGGTGCAATTTAAATATGACCCACCCCTTCTTGTTTGACTCATCCTGCCTCAGTGGCCATATGTGCATCCCCATCAGTGGCCATATGTGCATCCCCATCAGTGAAGCTTATCAGTGCCGCTTTATCAGTGCAGCCTCATTAGTGCCCGTCAGTGCAGTTTCAGTACCCACCATTGCAGCCTCATTAGTGCCCGTCAGTGCAGTTTCAGTACCCACCATTGCAGCCTCATTAGTGCCCGTCAGTGCAGTTTCAGTACCCACCATTGCAGCCTCATTAGTGCCCATCAGTTCCACCTCATCAGTGGCCATCAGTGCAGCCCCATCAGTTCCACCTCATCAGTGGCCATCAGTGCAGCTTTATCAGTTCCACCTCATCAGTGGCCACCAGTGCAGCCTTATCAGTTCCACCTCATCAGTGGCCATTAGTACAGCCTTATGTCACTGGATTAGTAAGATTACTCCTTTCTTTTAAGATATTTGGACTTGTGTTTGCTGCCACTGAATGTAATCATAGGATTATTTCACTTATTTGTAAATTGACTAGGAAGTCCATAGTCAGCCAAATAGGTGAAATAATCAATGGCAGCAAACACAAGTCCAAATATCTTTTAAGATTGGAGTAATCTTATCAACCTAGTGACATATTGCGATAGCCTTAATTGTATATGATGCAACTCAGTATGCTCGCTCATGGACAAGGATGTTTAAAGAAATGAAATTATATTATTGACATGATGCTTGCCATACCTGAGGGTGGAGTAGGGTAGGCGGAGCATAGGGCTGCAGTGCCCCCCTATTAGTATTGGTTGCCATTGGGCCAGTTGTATTAAGTGTGGTCGGCGGCCTGCGGTCTATCCGAATGTCCTCACCGGCTGGTATTATACCGGCAGGTAGCAGTGTGACCGCTTTATGGGGGTGCCAGACTGATTTGCCTATGCCCTTTGACCCAAGTCACCCCAAAGGACTGGCACTATACGAAAAGTGTAGCGCAAGCCGGTGGGGACCCTTTTCATGCGGGAGTCGGCTGTTTTTTTTGTTTGTTTTTTTGTGTAGGGTGCAGCTTTTTTGCTGCCCCCCTGCAAAATGCCGCCCTAGGCCTGCGCCTTGTCGGCCTAGGCCAAGATACAGCACTGCTTAGAGTAGCTGTACTATCATTTTATTCAAGCGTTTTAATAATCTGAGCCATTTTGTTTGGTTGCCATGCCAGTGGTTTTTTAACATTAATTTTCCAGCTGCATGAAAGCAATGTAATGTTTGTCAGTAACCCTACCATATATAAAACAAGTTAAGTTTATTACAGACAAGGAAAGTTTTACCTTCACATCAAACTTTACCTAATATAATGTGTATTATGATTTTTCCTGAAGAGAAAGCACATTCAAAGAATTAATTTGTTCAGATCAGAATCCAGAAACTTTTTCTTTCCTTCACCTTCACCTTCATTTTTCTTGTCACTGCGGTCAAAAACAAGCATCGAATACTCCCTAATTAACCATTTGAAAATCAAATAATTTCAAAAACGACCAATTGTAAACAAAACTCGACATTAGTTGCATTCACATAACTGCATTATTTGATGTTTTGTTTTTTTCCTGCAGCAAAGTTTCTTTGATACTGAAATTCAAAAGAGATCTGTAGGGTTACATGCTCTCTGACTGTGCCCCATGCATTCCGAGTTTTTGGGTGCCCCTGAGGCTTAGGTACAGCTTCCAGCCCCACTGCCAACAGCCTGGAAAAATTCTATGACCAGCTAAAACTTGACGGCTGGACACTACTGAGCAGTACGCGCATAGGCTTTCAGGATCGTATACCCACAGCACAGGAATTCTGCATGCTGGGCACTGGCATATGACCCTGAACACCTAAAGCCCTTAACTTGAGTATTGCTTAGTACAGCATTCAGCTGCCGCATATTTCAGCCTGTCATAGATTTAGACAGACTGCTGGCAGTGGCTTCCGGGCACCCGAAAATGCTGGGATTTGGTACGAGGCCTAATTTTGTTAGTCTTGGGGTGTGCTGAAGGTTTTATACAGACATAATGTTGCATTATTGAACAATAAGAAAGCGTATTTAGGACGCTTAACATTAATATTTTAGGATTACGTAGATAATTCCTAACTAGCATTTCTGGTATCCTCTTGGGATTCCAGCAGCAAGATTATCTGCCATGGTTAATATGCTGATGAATTAATTGCCCTTTATTACTTCTGTTACATATATGATCTAAATTGGAAACTAGTATCTACAGTGTTGCATCTTAAAAGTGACCTTGTGGAAGAAATGGAAGTCTCCGGTAGATCTCACATCAAATTCCCCAAGTGATCCAACAAATCCGTGATCAATTCATTCTGCAATCACCTGCCCAAAACTGAAATATATTCTCCTTTAACACTAA
This sequence comes from Pelophylax lessonae, assembly GCF_965119305.1. Taxonomy (NCBI): domain Eukaryota; kingdom Metazoa; phylum Chordata; class Amphibia; order Anura; family Ranidae; genus Pelophylax; species Pelophylax lessonae. Next base: position 172,405,523 of record NC_138769.1, read on the forward strand.
ATCTTTTGTGTTTTTTCTCTCCGCCTTGTTTTTACTTATGTAAAATATTTAATTACCCAGAGAAATGCAGAGTTGCAGTTTCAGGTTAATAGAGGTTTTATGTTCCAGCTTCACAGAAACAGCATCCAGTTCACTGACGGTTATGACTTAAAAGAAGACATCGGGGTGGGATCTTACTCGATATGTAAAAGGTGTATCCACAAGGCTACAAACATGGAATATGCAGTCAAGGTAATGTTTCTGTTGCTGAAAATGATAAAGTAAATTAAATGTGCAAAGAATGACATTTCTGTGCAAGGAATGTGTAATGTGAGTAAAAGAGGAAAAGCACAAAGTGAATAGTGCTGTATAGTGCAAGACCAGCTGGGTATCAAGGCAACACAGTTAATCTGAAATATTTTAATTCAGTAAATGTATATTCCTTGGGACAAGGTTTACGTCAAATGTGAGCAATAGGAGACTTGGTCAGAGGCTTGCTTTACAGTATTAGGACCAGTGTCTAGGGCTTTGGGCTTGTTAATGCCATCTGTTTGAGCTGCTTCTGAGATCATTTAGACGTAGTTAGTAGGTGCATTTAACCTGCTTCAAGAAGGTTTTAATGTTCTGTGTAGGGCCGAAACCACGAATCGATTAATTGACAACTAATCGATTATGAAAATAGTTGTCAACCGGTTGTCAATCAGCCGATTGGTTGTCCTGCATACAAGATGCATTATTTGTTTACATATCAGAAAATAGTGCAACGCACATACAGCTCAGCACACCATCCATACATCTCAGTAGATGGCAGCAAACTTGTGAATGTGTGAGGACAATGCCTCATGGGATATGTAGTGCTGGGCAAGAGAAGGAACCAAGTGTTTTTAAAGGCAGAGGTTTTTACCTTGCTATAGGGACACTGTACAGTACTATACTTTGCTGCTTCCTATAGGGGCACTTTGAAAGCAGGAGGAGCCAGAAGTGCCGTGGGGGAGGGGGGGGCAGAACAGAAGAACCAGTGCTGCTCTGTGCAAAACCGTTACACAGAGCAGTAAAGTATAACAAGTTTGTTAAAAAAAAATTCAACTTTTACAATCACTTTAAACTAAAGGCTCTGTGCAGGGAAGATCAGCATCTGAACCCAGAGAAGCTGGGGGCTGATAGACTAGAGTTGATACAAGGCATTAAAATTACATTGGAAGTAAAAGTTTACCAGTATTGTGGATTAGACATATGCCGGTTTTCGGTAATTCGATATATCGCGGTATTGCATAGCCACGGTATTGTTATTGTGGCATTTTTAAAATACCGAGTTTCTCTGTCAAGTCTGCCTGACTTGTGAATTGATACATTTCAGTGAGCTGGATGACTCATTCACTCACACAGCTAACACCTTTCAGCATTAAGTCTCCTAACTATAAACAAAAATGATTACATTGTATTTTTTCCTTCCCTCTGCCAGGGAGAAAGGAAGTTTAACCTCTTAAAGACTGGATCTTTTTCTGACACTTGTTGCTTGCAAGTTAAAATCAGTTTTTTTTTTTTGCTAGAAAAGTACTTAGAACCCCCAAATATTTTATATATTTTTTTAGCAGAGACCCTACAGAATAAAATGGCGATTGTGGTAATATTTTATGTCACACTGTATTTGCACAGCAGTCTTTCAAACGCAATTAATAGACTTTAATGAATAAAAAAAAAAAAAAAATATAACAGTAAAGTTATCCCAATTTTTTCAATTTTTTTTTTGTTACACAGAGAATCGTGAGAGAATCGTGATCTTTATTCCAAGCTAAAAAATCGTGATTCTCATTTTGGCCAGAATCGTGCAGCTCTAATATATATATATATATATATATATATATATATATATATATATATATATATATATATATATATATATATATACACACAGGCATAGCAGCCCACATTACATTATTATTATATAGCCATCAAGCAGTGTCTGGCCTACCTGGTGATGACTGGTCCTGGCGCTCTGATCCGATGGCCTGGTCTTTAAAGGGGCAAATCCTTGCGATCCATAAGTGGTTAAACCTGCAGGAGGACCGGTGTTTTTATCTATTAATGACTTTACTATTGCTTTAAGCCTGGTTCACATGTATGCGGGTTGGCGGTTCACATGTATGCGGGTTGGCGGCCCACATTTGCACAGGCATAGCAGCCCATTGATGTGAATGGGCTTGAGCTGCTATGCCTGCGTTTTCAGCTGAAAAAAGGTGCATGCAGAATTTAAAAAAATGCAGTGGCCATGAAATCCATCCTTCTTTTGCACCATGCGACTTACCTGCCGTTGCTGCACACGCAAACTGTTTTTAAATGCCGTGCCCACGTATACAAAAAATGCAGAAAGCTTGCCAGAGCAGGAACTGCAGGTTAGTCGCATGGTGCAAAAGCAGGATGGATTTCAAGGCCACTGAATTTTAAAAAAAATGCTGCATGCACCTTTTTTCTGCTGAAAATGAGGGCATAGCAGCCCGTTCAAATCAATGGTCTGCTATGCCTGTGCAAATGTGGGCCGCCAACCCGCATACATGTGAACCGCCAACCCGCATACATGTGAACCGCCAACCCGCATACATCTGAACCACCAACCCGCATACATGCAAACCACCAACCCGCATACATGCGAACCAGGCCTAAAGCAATAGTAAAGTAATTTATAAACAACACCTCCTTCAGGTTTAACCACATCTTGACCACAAGGATTTGCCCTCTTAATGACCAGGCCATCGGATCGGAGCCGAGCGCCAGGACCAGTTATCACCAGTTAGGCCAGACACTGCTTGATGACCTATTTTAGGCCTGGTTCACAGAGTCTGTACTGACTGACTATATAATAATGTGCATAAGTGAACCAAAGCCCCTAAATTCAGCAATGAAATTGAAGTGAGGTGGAAATTTAATAATTTAAATTTAATAATAGAATACCGTGATAATACCGTATACCGTGGCAAAACCTTAATCAATTAATCGCAGCATGAAAATCTGATACCGTCACAAGCCTATTGTGGATTATATTTAACATTATTATATCCATGAAAAAAGTCCAAACGTTTAGTACTATTTTAATATAAAAATGTTTTTCCCCCCCCTTCCCCTCCACCCTTCTTATAGCTTCATGTTTTGACTTCCAGTTAAAATACCCTGCATACCCGACATCTGGACATATTTATTATATAAACACGATACAAGATTAAATACGTTCACTGTTTAACAGTAGAAATTATAACCGTGATTATCTCTTTTCGTACTATTAAAGGCAAATTTTTTAACCCCATCATGACAGGTGATTAAAAAATAATCATGCTGCTGCTACTAAATCTCTTATGCTGCTCATACATGTTTTGATTTTTGGACAAGAATATTTGCATGAATATTTGTACATAAATGATTTGCATATTTGTTGAATGGATGCGTGTTGTTTGAAAATCCCACTTGCTTTTAACATTCAATTTTAAAATGAATATAACTTCTGAGCAAAAAACCATACACTATTTGAAGATTCGTTTGATCGAGAAGTTTTCAATTCTGCTCCTTCGAATTTTCCTGTCACTGTGGTTGACAACAAACACCGAATGGACCCCACTAATGGTTAGAAAATCAGATGAATGTTCCCAAAAAAATTTCTAAAGGAAAGCTAGTTTGTGCATGCCCAGCAGGCGCAGGGAGCTTCTATCAAGCTGCCTGCCTATTACAAGGGAGTGTGTCATGAATATTTTATAACAATCCAGTCTGAAAATTTGCAAAATACTGTTTTAGGTCTTTTCAAATTTTAAAAATGTTGATCTCTGTGTCTATGTACCACATTTAAACTTTTAATAACTCAAAATCTGTCTGAGTGGAGCTGGATATTTATAATTACCTCTGCAAAAAGATATTCAAGAATATTAACTAAATTGTACACCAACTTTTTTTTTTTTAGAGGTTCTTATCTGATTAGTCGATTAACCAAAACAATAATTGGCCAACTAATCAATTATGAAAATAATCGTTAGTTGCAGCCCTTGGTATGGTAGACTTGTATGGGAATGCTAAACACACTTAAAGCAAACAAGTCTGTTGATATAGGCACATTTCCTTCAATTTTCAGACTTCATACATATGTAGTCACCACTCTACATAGGTTGAAGCCAAACAGCCCCCAACATAAAAATTTAATTTATTTTTTCAGAGGAGCAATGTGTTTTTTTTTTTTTTGTTTTGTTTTTTTTTTTTTTGCAGTTAATCTCAATTTAGTACTTAGGTTGCATTCACACCGTTTTCATGTGTTGCAGGCATATTTTACACTTTACCATTTATCCATCTGGAAGATGCACCTTTTCTCAAGCCGTATCAGTGATGCAGCAAGCACTGCAGTAAAACACATAGGTGTGAATGTACCCTGATTTCTTTATCGCCCATTGAAGGAAATTGGAATTGTCAATCACTCTGGTTCTATGCTGCTGCCAACAGGAGGGTTTTGCTAGCCTTTTTATTCTTTTTTCAATTTTATTTATTCAAGGTACTTAGTACACCATATATATTTTTCTTTAGTGATTTCAAAAATGCTGCTTGAGCTAGTCTCTGCACAGCAACTATCTATATTGATATATCTTGGACCAGCAACCTTTGGACTAGACCCAGATTGCGCTGCTATCCGGCATATAACCTTCTGGCACCAGGTCCTGCATTGTGGTACTTTCCTTACCTTTCTGTACTGTAAGCCACCAAATACTCGCCTGTTTCAGAGCCATGGCACAGTCTCTGGCATGACTCTCATAGTAAGTAGGTAAGTAGGCTTCTAGATATGGTGGGTCTAGCCTGAAATATGAACTTCAGGCACTGGGATTTGCATTGTAATTCTTTCCAAACTTTTCTTTTCAGAGTTGGCTACAGAGTGCTTTCTGGGTGCAGGCAGTGAGGGCTAATTTAGTTAATAATGCTGGTCAGGTTAAAGCATCAGGAGCTACCTCTCAGTTGGTACCTTTTGGGTACCATTACAAAATTCCTGTTACCGTCATCCTACCCGGGTAACAGTCAAGCCTGAAGGATTGAGCACTGGCGTCATCCACTAGGTGATGTCAGACACAGGGCATAGTCCAGGTGCTACAACTGACTTCAGCCTATACTTGTTTAATGGTCCTAGGGTAATTTTCCCATTATCCCCAAATGGAACCAATGCCTGTAATCCTGAACCTGGGGCACCTTAGAGGGTCTTCACCCTTTAAATATGTTCCTGCTTCTTCCAGCAGAGCCGAGGCCTTCCCCGAGCCCCATAGGGACTTCCGAAGTGTGCCCATCTACTAGATCATTTTGTACATGGAGTTCTAGATGCCTCAGACTGTCCTGTGTCTCTGAACCCGACTAGGTCTGTAGCCCCTGTTGAGATTATGGATTCAAAATCCAAGCAGTTGGAATAGGCTTTTTTGGGATCACTTCAGTCTTAGAAATACAAGCGGTTGTTTCAGGTCTTTTGGATGCAGTGCATATCACCCTGCATTTAGAAGATCAGTCTGCTCTTGCAAACCATATGCTTTTTTAGAACTCTTGCGGCTGTGTCTCATCACAAAGGTCCTGAGCTCCACCTGAAAATGCCACAGCATTTCCCCTTTGAGAAGAGATTTACTAATAGATGGTCTATGCACAAAATGGATGCTCCAGTGATCAGAGTTAACAGAGATGCAACTAGACAGGTTGAAGGTATACTTGCCTGTGGGGATATCGTGCTTAGAAAGTTGAATTCCCTCCTATGATTCCAGTTTAACTGGTTTGGCCTTCTGTCCTGTGTTAGCAGTAGCTCTAGTCTTTTAGACCATCTCAAAATGCCTCTAAACTCCATAAAGAGAATTTTCTCTATCGTTCATTGACAGACGCAGCTCCATATCCTTCTTAACCATTGGGTTATACTGCCCCCTACAGGAGTAGGACACTAGGCATGAAAAAACTTTACCACACCTATGGGGCAGTCCCTAATGGCATATACCCACTCACTCTGCTATAGGATTCAGTTTGTTTCTGCCTAGTTTAGGAATAGGACCTAGTTCCCTGCTGGGACTTCGGTCTTAGCATATTTTTTATTTGAAAGGGAACCTTTTGTTAAAAAAATTTTTTTCTTAACTAGTTATGTTCCTGAGAGAACTACAATCAACAGCCGGACTGGGCGTCGGAATGGATATTATAGATCTTTAAGTTCTCCCAGTCTGGGCAGCGAGTGTGTGCAGGTCACAGCTCCACACTAGGTCTCGCCACGACAGAGCCCCAATGGTCGGGAGCTGGTCCACGAGTGAAACGCCTTGCCAGGACGCACACGACCTGGTTTGACTTGAGTCGCATCGTACCCCTTGGCCGCAAGCACCACCTATTCCCAGATGGGGAGGGGGTCTGACTGGAGTGGTGCCCATCCGGTCCATGCTGTGGTAAGTAGTGTCCCCCCCTCCCCCTTTGTGGTCCCTCGGGGTGGACGTGGGCCCCTCCTTGGGATAGTCAGACCTCCGGGTTCCTTTCCATTCCCCTTAGCCCCTCTAACAGTCACGATGGTCTTTTGGGCCCAACCTACCCCCATGCCCCCCTCCCGGGTGAGGTAGGAGCTGGCTTTGCCACTTGCTCCAGTGAGGGGGGGGTGGATGTGGTTGTTGCTGGCCGGGCTGTACGGATCGCACACAGGGGGTCCTTGAGCAAGTTCCTGGCCCCCTGGGGGCTAATGACTGGGGCAGGGATGTCCTTTGGGCTCCCCGCGGTGGTTATAGGCTGGGGGGAGCGAATGTCTCTTCTTCCGCTGGTCTCCGCCCCATGTGGCTGGTTTGGGCCGAAAATTTAGTTTGCGGCTTTGCAGCCTACTCGTGGCTGTCCGGGTACCTGACCGAGTGCCTGGCTGAGCGGACGGTACTGCCGAAAGATGGGGCCGGAACAGGCCGAAAACTGAGGCCGTGGCTTTGGGGCCTACTTGCGACGGTCCGGGTATCTGACCGAGTGCCTGCCCAAGCCGACCAAGTGCCTGGCTGAGCGGACGGTACTGCCAAAAAAAGGGTTTAAATACCAGCGCTATGGAGTTTCAGTACTTTATTGAACTAAAATAGTGGTGTAAGCTGCCCCCAACCTACCACTGAGGTAGTAGATTAGAAAAAAGTGCAAGTGATGTTGGGACCGGCGCTACCACTTAAATATTATGTCTGTGCAATTCCATAAACTGTATAATTCATACCAAAAGTGCATATAGTGCTTATAGTGCAACGATAAAACCAAAGTGCTGCGTGCTAGTAAACTTTCAATAAATTAGCATGGGCTGTGCTCAGTGTACCATATCATAAATCACATATGTATATACAAAGTGCTGAGTGCTGTTGATACCAATAACCACGTGTGTGATTGCGTGCTATAACAAAGTATGGCGCCAGTGGATACCCCACCGATTGCACCGCTGCTTACCGCACTCTTAGTAAGGTGGTTTGAGCCTGTGGAACGCGGAAGCGACCTGGCGAACACCTCAAGCTGATAGTGAACTCCCTAAATGTGAGTGGATGCTACGTTGTTTTACCCTAACAAACATATACTACGCAATGGAGGCTTATTTTCTGTTCTAGTGACCAAGGAGTGCTGAGCCACCTTACTAAGAGTGCGGTAAGCAGCAGTGCAATCGGTGGGGTATCCACTGGCGCCATATTTTGTTATAGCACGCAATCACACACGTGGTTATTGGTATCAACAGCACTCAGCACTTTGTATATACATATGTGATTTATGATATGGTACACTGAGCACAGCCCATGCTAATTTATTGAAAGTTTACTAGCACGCAGCACTTTGGTTTTATCGTTGCACTATATGCACTTTTGTATGAATTATACAGTTTATGGAATTGCACAGGTACTGCCAAAAGATGCTGCCAGAACAGGCCGAAAACTGAGGCCGTGGCTTTGGGGCCTACTTGCGGCGGTCCAGGTACTTGACCAAGCTGTCTGAGTGCCTTACCAAGCTGGCTGAGGCCTGATCAAGCTGAGCGGATGCCAACGGATCACCTCTCGCGGCCGGATCCGGCCAAAAATTGAGGCCACGGCTTGCGGCTGATGGAGTTGGCTGTTCGAGTGACTGACCAAGCTGTCCGACCGAATAACCAGGCTGTCTGAGCTCCTAACCGAGCTGCTGATCAAGCTAACAGAGCTGACGGGCCCCAAATTTAGGCCGCAGCTTTGCGGCCTACTTACGGCTGGCTGCTGGCCAAGCTGACTGAGCTGTTGACCAGGCTGCTTGAGCTGCTGACCTGGGTAAAAGAGGTGGATATATGGACTGCCTGGCTCTTCCCTTGTACTGGGGGGCGCAGTGGGGGCATTGTTGTATGGGGGTACTCTGCCTGCGTGTCGGTGTCATGGCGGGCCCCCTTCTCCCTTTTCTAAGGGGCTATGTTCGTTTAGGTCCTTTATGGTGGGCGACCCTATTCTATTAGGTGGTCCTTTTGTGGACCTTTAACCGACGTCTCCTTGCGGGACCGTGGTCTGCGACCTCCCCTGCTTGTTATGTTCTCAGGGTGAGCTTAGCATATAGTGACTCTACTGGGTCTGCATCCACGCACTTCGGGTGCGCTGCGGTGAGGATGATTCCTTTTTTACTGCACATGCGCACGCAAGGGTGCTGGTGGGTGCACGGATTTTATCACTGCAGAAGATTTTAACATGGGGGGGCGCAGGTCCCTTCGGGGCCTGCAAATCCCCTAAAAAGCGGCAAAGGTACTTCCTTTTACTGCCTACTGTGACACAATTGTCGCGAGTCAGTGGAGTTGTTCTAAATGCAATAATGGTAACCATGCATGGTGTGGCTAAAAAAGCTGGTCTGCGGACCAGGCTTCTAAAAAGAAAAAGCTCTCTCCGATCTCCCATTTACGAGGTACCGCCTTTTTTGGATGAACTGATCAAAGGACTCACAGGTGGGAGTACTCTTCTTCCTCTATCCGCTTGGCCCTGTCACGTAATAGACAGGGCCCTTTTTTTTTTTTTTAAGCACACAGGCGGTTTCTTCGTGCCTCCAATGTGCAGGAGACGGGACCTAAGCCATTTAGGTCATCTGGGGGTTCCAAGAAGACGTGGTCGGGTAAGCCGAGAATAGGCCCCTCCAGATCTGTGGACAAATCTGTCTGCATGAAGGGACGCCCTCACCTGTATCTGGAGTGGGGAGGCATCTTTGTTTTCTGTCCAGAACCAGGGACCTCCTTGATTCAGGACAAATGGGCCCATGAGCTGCTCAAATCGGGTTACAAGATCGAATTCAGGTCCCGACCGTCGGACAGATTCTTCCCGTCCAATCTTCGCCTTCAGATCTATGAGAGGCGGTACAAAATCTGCTGCTGCCAAAGGGTGATTGTGCCGGTTCCCTCTCGGGAACGCTCTCAAGGGTTTTATGCAAACCTGTTTACTGTTCTCAGGAAAAAAGGTAAAGTACGTCCAATTCTGGACCTCAAGGCTCTGAACTGCTTTGTGCGGGTTCAGAGGTTTCGAATGGAGTCCATTTGCACGGTAGTGGCGTTCCTACACCAAAGGAAATTTTTGGCCTCTATCGAGATCGAGGACGCATATCTACACATCCCTATTTACGCTGGACACAAGCGTTTTCTTTGCTTCGCTGTCGGAGAGGAACATTATCGATTTTTGGCATTACCCTTTGGTCTCGCCTCAGTCCCCAGGGTCTTCAACATGTTGGCTCCGATATTGGCATTACTGTGACTGGGGGATTGTGGTATTAGGGTACCTGGAGATCTCCTCTTAAGAGCAGACTCCCACTCAGTTCTGGTGGGCGATCTCTCAATCACTGTATGGACTCTGCAAGAGTTCAGTGGAACCATCAATTTAAGAAAATCTGCTCTGGTCCCAGCCTCCAAAATGGTTTATCTTGGACTGACTCTGGACTCAACCTCTGCGAAGGTTTTCTTCCCCCCATAAAATCTGCAAAAGTTGCAGAGGGCGATTCGGTTACTGTTAACCAGCACTCTGTCCTCATTGCGGACTTGCATGCAAGCTATAGGCCTGATGGTGTCTACCTTCGGGGCGGTTCCGTTTGCTCAGTTCCACGCGAGACCTCTGTAATGGAATATTCTTGTCAAGTGGAACAAAGATCCAAAATCTTTGGACAATCTGATTTGGTTTAATTAAAACGCAAGAAGTGCTCTTTAGTGGTGGCTCCGTTCCTTGGCCCTGCTTCAGGGCAAGTCCTTCCTTTCTTCCATTGTATTAGACCGTGGGGGAGTCCAATCAATATTCTGGAACTCAGAGCAAAAAGCTTTGCTTGAGTCACTGGACAAATCGTCTGCAGGGTTGTCCAGTTCGGAGTCAATCGGACAATACTACGGCCGTGGTTCACGTGAATCATCAAGGGGGTACCAATAGTGTCCTGATGGCCCGGGAGGTGGCCAAGATCCTAAAATGGGCAGCAAATTTTGTTTCCATCCCTCTCCACCGTGCATATACCCGGATGGAGAACTGGCAGGCGGATTACTTGGAGTCAGATGTTGGATCAGGGGGAATGGTCCCTGCACCCGGAGGTGTTTTACCTGCTGTGTGTCCGGTGGGGGACACTCAATGTAGACCTGTTAGTTTCTCAGCTCAAAATCCTCTAGCCAAAGCCACAGACGCACTGGTGGCTCCTTGGGGTCGGTATTGGCTGATCTATGTATTTCCTCCACTGAAACTTCTGCCGAGGCTTCTGCGCAGTATAGAGGTGGAAGGGATTCCGGTCATTCTGGTGGCCTCGCCAGTCTTGATACGCAGATCTCGTAGGGTTGGTCGTCGATGCTCCTTGGAGACTTCCTCCCAGGGAAGATCTGCTGTCTCAAGGGCCAATCTTCCATCCTGCTAAAGTCGCTGGCTTTAACGTCGGGGCTGTTGAAAGCCAGGTATTCAAGGATAGGGGTCTTTCGGACTCAGTGATTCTTAAAACTGTTGAAGGCTAGAAAATCTACCTCCAGGAATATTTATCATTGTATGTGGAAATTGTTCATCTCCTGGTGTGAATCGCTTAAGGTGCATCCACGCTCCTCTTCAGTGGCCAGGATTTTGGCTTTTCTCCAAAGAAGGCTTTAAAAGGCAATGTGTCTGCTTATCATAATAATATTATTATCAGATGCCGCTGTCCATGCAAACAGACGACCTAGAGACTGCACGCTGCTGGCGACGCCAGGGAGACATCTCCCCCCCTTCCGTTTTTCTTTTCCAGTCCTCTCCTTCCCTTCCTCCCCCCCCTCCTCATCCCCCTTTCACCTCCACGCTGGCTGAGCAAGTTACCTCAGTATTGCACTGTTGCAATCAGAATTAAGACTCCCGGCACCCCAAAACAGCATCTCAGGTTACAAGTGTCCACTCAGTTTGGCCTGACAGATGATACACTGTCTTAGGCTTGAGAGTGATATACACTACTCTGTTGAGCATCTCAGACAACTATATCCATTATTGTCTACATACAGGATCTTAAAGGCTAAAACAACACTATTTTGTATCAAACCCCTGAAGAAGCGGACCCACTTGTCCGCGAAACATGTTGGGTAGATGCCAGGTGCTCATTTGACCACCGGTTATTGTCTCGTGTTTATATCTATTGCCTGCTCCTTTACTTGTATGTCAACATTGGATACAATAATATATATTCCAATTGTATGTACTATTGTATGTCTTTTGTGTTTTTTAATTTTGCTAAATAAATAAATATGTATTTTTTATAAACAAGTTATTTACTTTCTAGATCTACAGTACCGTCAAAATCCCACCAGCCCTCTTTTCTCTTCTTTTTAGCTATTCTTACACTCTGTATTTCTCCCCTTTCCTTTCTTTCCATTCTATCTCCCTTTTTTCCTTCCCTTGTTCTTTTTCTTTATTTTCTTACCCCACCTTTTTTTCTCTCTTCTCTTTTTTTGTTTCTCTTTTTCCCCCGTTTTTCTTTCCCTTTCCCTTCTCTTTTTATACCCACCGGATCTCTTGCCTTCTAATCTTTCCCTTCTCCTTTATTTTGAGAATTTAGTCCTAGTGTTGAGGATCCCTCACCTAGATCCTACACAGACTATCCTCTCTGGTTATTAGTATCATTGGGATGTTGGTACACTTTACAAATTTATAACAAACACCAACTTTAGTAATGTGTCTGCTTTGGCGGTGTGTTTCCAATGCCCTTTTAGCTGCGCATTCCCTGATTCACACTTTTTTATTCAAGGAGTTCGCCATATGGCTCCTCCGATACGGTCCCCGTTAGCTCCGTGGGACCTTAACTTGGTACTTTCTGTACTTCAAAAACCTCCCTTTAAAATCATTAGGGAGATTCCTCTGTTTACACTGTCACAGAAGGTAGCCTTCTTGGTGGCTGTTGCCTCTGCTCGCAGGGTGTCTGAATTGGCAGCGCTAAGCCTGCCATTCGCCTTATCTGGTGTTCCACAGAGATCAAGTGGTACTTCGACCTAATCAGTCGTTTCTTCCTAAGGTGGTTTCTGATTTCCATTTGAATGAAGACATTGTGCTGCCTTCACTCTGTCCTAAGCCCACGCATCCCAAGAAAATTGCCTTGCATTCTTTGGATGTGGTTCAGACGATTAGGGTTTACCTGGCGGTTACTGAGTCTTTCAATAGGTCAGACTTTTTTGTCCTCACAGGAGGACCTTGGAAGGGAGTGGCTGCGTCTGCTGCGACCATATCCAGATGAATCGGGCAGATTGCGGTACAGGCATATTCACTTAAGGGTCAGGTTCCACCTTTCCCTGTGAAGGTGCACTCTGCTAGAGCGCTGAGTGTCTCTGCGCTTTTCGCCCTCAGGCGTCAGTAATACAAATTTGCAAGCTGCAACTTGGTCGTCTGTGCACACGTTCACAAAATTCTACAAAGTAGAGGTGTTTGCATGCTCGGATGCTTCTTTTGCAGGCTGCTGTTTAAAAGAACAAAATGTTTTTCTCTTTGAAGGGGCTAAGTTTAGCCTTTGGGAATTACGTTCTTTTATGCGTTTTTTTTTTTTCCACCCCTCATACAAACACTGCTTTGGGACGTCCCAATGGTTAAAAAGAATGTGTCTGTCAATGAACGATCGAGAAAACTGGATTTTGACTTACTATAAAATCCTTTTCTCTGAAGTTCATTGACAGACGCAGCACCTGCCCCTCTATTTCTATTTGGGTTGGGGGTTTTTTCTTACTACACTGCTTGCAACAAAACTGAATCCTATAGCAGAGTTGAGTGGGTGTATGCCCTCATGGACTGCCCCATAGGCGTGGTAAAGTTTTTTTTTTTTTCCTGCCTAGTGTCCTACTCCTGTAGGGGGCAGCATAACCCAATGGTTAAGAAGAATATGGAGCTGCATCTGTTAATGAACTTCAGAGAAATGTTTTTTACGGTAAGTCAAAAATCCAGTTTTTCACTGCTGAAGCAGTTGGCACAAATATCTGGATTCTGTGCATAGGTCACTCTGGCTGCATGTATTGGAAGCTGTTTAGAAATCCAAAGAACAGTTGATTTGGCAAACGCTATCCTGTTGGGCTGTGATTGTGTTCTGGACAATTTCTCAGTCCATGGACCTTAGTCAGCACAGGAGAGGTCAGGTCATTGCCTTCAAAATCCTAGAATTCAGAGTGATTAGCATTGCCATACTGCATTGATCAGTGCAGCTGAAGAGCCTTCATCTTGTCTTGGGTAAAAGTGCATGTTTCTCCAATTTCTGCCATCCACATTCCAGGCTAGAAAAAAATTGGCAGGTGGATTTTCTTAGCCATCAGCGATTGCCACCAAGCGAGTGGGCTCTTCAGGAACTAAATAGAGGGGCACCCTAGATGTGGATCTTCTGATGTCCAGTTGGGTACTCAAACATTAACCTTTCTGTGGACAACACTTGGATCTTTTTTGATCGACCGAACCTTCAGTCGCAAGGTCCTGGCTTTAACAAGCAAGGCTGTTGTTGCCAGGGTTTTGCAAGACCTGGGATTCTCAGATTCAGGCCTTCCTACCCTGCTAAAGGCTCAGAAGGTACTTCAAGGAAGATCACCACAGAACTTGTCTTTTTTTTTTTTTTTTTTTTTTTTTTTAATTGATGTGAAACTACGGGTTCTCATCCTTGCAAATATGTCATCGGTTGCTTCCTGGCTTTCTCCATTCTGGTGTTGACCTGGGACTGACCTTGTGTACAGTTAAGTTTCATATTTTGCTCTTGGTGTTCTATTGTCAGAGACCAATTGTTTCACATTTCTTGGCGTATGCTTTTGTGCAAAGTGTAATGCCTATTTCTCTAGCGCTCATTGACAGACGTAGTCCTCGGTGATACACCACCTTCGGGTTATGTTGCCTCCACAGGAGCAGGACTAGACAGGAAATTAAAAAGCTCTGGCCACACCCCAGGGGCAGGCCCAGAGGGTATATCCTCTCTCTCTCTGCCTCAGCAAATCAGTTATTTTCTGTCTAGTTAGGAGTAAGGACCTAGATACCTTGCTGGGATCTTAGGTCCTGGCAAGAATTTTTTCTTAAAGGATTTTTTTAGACAGCTTTTTTCTCCAGTGTTCCTGTGAGATCTTCAAGCAAGAAAGCTGAACTGGGCGACGGGCTGGATGTTGAGATCCGGTGGTCACCCCAGTTCAGCCTACGAGCGCGTGCAGGCCATAGCTCCGCGCTGGGTCGGCCGCGACAAAGTCCCATTAAAGGACTGTCCACGCGAGTTAAACGTCTCGCTGAAACGCCAAAGACCATGAGTCACGGCGTCCGTATCGGTCGACAGCCCTCCCGCCCCGGTGGAGAGGGGTACTGTCAGGAGTTGGTGCCCGCCTGGTTCCGGTATGGTGAGTAGTATGTTCCCCCTTTCCCCCTGACGGGTTTTGTGGTGAACGCGGGACCCTCTCTGTATGGTAAGATAGAGTCCCTTTCTATCCTACAACATGACACAGATCCTCCTACTTTGAGTGTGATTTTATGTGTGCAAAAAGCCAGGAGGCTTGGTTTGGGAGCTAACAATCTAATTGTATACATGTTTTAAAGATGTAATCTGTGGCATTCTGGGAATCTTATGGGTTAAGAATAAGCTACCTACCAGTCAGAAGCCACGGACATGTAGACTGCCTTCCTAATCAGATCTCCAGCTATCAGCAGGCCTCCCGAACGGCCATGCGGTCCGCCAGGGCCGGTACCGCCAACCACGCCATATCCCCATGCAGTGAGAGTGTTGTGTGCCCTGCAGCACACCGCTATTCAGTACGGGCCGCCGCCATTTTTTTTGCTGGATCGCACGAGCCGCCATTTTGGCGTAGCCTCGTGTCTCCAGCATGGGGGCGGCCATGTTTGAGGTGATCCAAACACCTCGTGGAGCTTGGGGGAGGCGCCGGAAGGCGTACAGAGGGGCGGAGCCGCCTCCTTTCTTCCTGGGCAGCCAGCCAAAAGACTTCCTGTTTGTTAAGACAGCGCTGTAACCTGTTGCAGTTAAACTCTGAGCATCAAGTGGTGAGCCTGGGGGTCTATCTCTCTCTCTCTCTCTCTCGATCGATAGGGATCCCTAGCAGGTAACACTAAGGGGCTTTTTGTGGCGCTGGGGGTCGAAAAAAAAAAAAAAAAAAGTTTTATTTTTGAATTATATTATCCAGGAAGTAACTGGAGTTATCATGGACCCTGCCACACATATTCCCCCACCTGTTTCCCTCGAGGGGGCCACGGGACCCGCCGGTGCACAGAGTATAGAGTCATTTACAGCAATTTTGGAGTCTATGGTGGCTCGGGTGGAGGCGGCCTGTCAGGGACGGGGGTCAAGGAAGCGACCCCCGCCTACCCCTATACCATCTGACACCTCTGACTCAGATTCAGAGGTGGTCACGGCAGTTGCAGGTTCCTCTGCAAGGGCTGTTATCCCAGGTAAAGCCCCCTCAGACAGTGAGGAGGACGCTTCTTCTCCTGCTATTATTCAGGAAGAAGCATTGGTGGACGCACTAGTTGTGGCAGTGCAGGAAACCTTAAAACTTGAGGCTTTACCGGCAGAGGCAACTGAAACAGAGATTCCTTTTGGTACTAATAAGCCCATCAAGACGATGAAGGCTTTTCCTGTACCTAAATGTTTCGGTAATCAGATTAAAGGAGAATGGGAGCATTCTAAACGTACCTTTACTATTTCCAAGCGTATTGCTAGACGCTATCCGTTTGAGGAATCCATCATTAAGAAATGGACGGTACCACCAGTCGTGGATCCGCCTATTTCCAGGCTGAATAAAGCCACGGTTATTCCAGTGGAGGACACTTCGTCCTTTAAGGATCCGGTGGATCGAAAGATGGAAGCAGAGTCCCGCACCATCTTCTCTCTGATAGGGTCAGCTTTTAGACCAGTAATTGTTATTGGTCTAGTTTCCCAGACACTTACGGAATGGGCGAAAATGGTACGCCAAGATCTTAGGGGAAAAGATATTCCCCAGGAGACATCTTATTTGATGGAACAGATTATACAAGGGCTACAGTTTATCTGTGACGCAGCCTTGGACACTACTCCCTTATTAGGGCATGCATCTAAGACAGCGGTGATCCTCAGACGTGTGCTGTGGTTAAAATGCTGGTCAGCTGACCTAGGTTCCAAGAAGACCTTGACAAATCTCCCCTTTCAGGGGAATCGTCTATTTGGGGCCAACCTAGATGAAATCATTAAGGATGCCACTGGGGGCAAGAGCACTTTTTTGCCACAGGCTGCTAAAGCTAAGGGACCTCGCAACAAGCGAGGACCTTTCTTTACCGCCCATAAAGGGCGCCCGGCTGGTACTAGCGGGAAAGGCAAGACTCCTCCAGGAGGGTTCAAGAAGGGCTGGTCGGACAAGCAAAGGACCAACCCAGCCAAACCCGAAGCAAAGGAGTACACAGCCTGAAGGTGCGCCCCCACCCGGTTTCAGGGTGGGGGGACGTTTTCACCGGTATTCAGGACATTAGATCGAGCATCAACCACTACTACCGGTGCGATTCTTCCCTTCCAACATTTAAGTACTACAGGAAGCGGTAATTACCGTTCCCTGAATAGATCTTTTCCTTTACCTTTTCCTAAGATTAGTCCCGATACCTCACAGGAATCGGATCTGGTTGACCAGGTAGGCCAAGTAGCCTCTAGTCGGGTGACTTCGGTCCCTGAGGTTCAACCAGAAAAGATCACCTTTCCTGATAACTATCAGGTATCTGATAAATGTGTGGGAACAGAAAACGACCAGACTTTCTCGGATGGTCGGGGCCAGATACCTCTAGGGACGCCTGGTTCAGATCCAATCAGCGCCAGTGGTCCTAGAAATTCTAGGCTGGCCTCCTCAAGCCGGCCTGGCCGACTTGGACATGTTAGTCGTAGACGTTCCGTGGGAACTTCGTCTCAGGGAGTGTCTGTGGTCTCAAGGACCAATTTACCATCATGCTTTACAGTCGCTGGGTTTAATGGCCTGGCCATTGAGACCCAAGTACTGAAGGACAGAGGTTTGTCAGCTTCAGTCATTCCTACCCTTATTAAAGCAAGGAAAGCGACTTCCAGCAAAGTCTATTATCACACATGGAAAACTTATATTGCGTGGTGCGAATCTTTAGGATTTCCTCCACGTACCTATTCGGTGTCTCGAATATTGGCCTTTTTGCAACAAGGGGTTGAGCAGAAGCTAGCCTTGAGCACCATCAAGGGTCAAGTTTCAGCATTAGCAATCTTCTTTCAGAAGCCTTTAGCTACCAAATCCTTGGTGCGGAATTTCATCCAGGGGGTGCGGCACCTGGCTCCTCCAGTCCGCGCGCCCTTACCGCCTTGGGATCTTAATTTGGTTTTGTCGGTTCTACAGAAACCTCCTTTTGCTTACTTTATCCCAGAAAGTGGCCTTCTTGGTGGCTATTACTTCTGCTCGCAGGGTGTCAGAACTGGCTGCATTATCATGCCAGTCCCCATACCTAGTGATTCATAGGGATAAGGTAGTACTTCATCCTAAGCCATCTTTTCTTCCCAAGGTGGTTTCAGAATTTCATCTGAATGAAGATATTGTACTACCTTCCTTGTGTCCTCAGCCCAAGCATCATCGGGAACATGCGTTGCATTCCTTAGATGTGGTTCGGGCAATCAGGGTATACCTGAAAGCTACGGAATCATTCCGTAAGACGGATTCACTTTTTGTGATCACGGATGGCCCCAGAAAGGGTTTGCCTGCATCTGCCGCGACCATTGCCAAATGGATTAGACAAACGGTGGTACAGGCTTATTCTATTAAGGGTCAGAGTCCTCCGTTCCCTGTTAGGGCGCACTCCACTCGAGCGCTCAGTACTTCCTGGGCCTTTCGCCATCAGGCGTCAGTGGTCCAGGTATGTAAGGCGGCCACCTGGTCGTCAGTACATACCTTTACAAAATTCTATAAAATTGATGTGACGGCATCGGCGGATGCCTCATTTGGCCGCAAGGTTTTGCAGGCCGCAATTTGAGGAGACCGGTGGTCTACCTCGAGGGTTTTTTTCTGTTTGAAAAAAAAAAAAAATTGTTTTCTCTTTTTTTGTTGAGTTTCATCATTAAGGATGAGCATTGTAAACTTCTAGTTGGCACCGGTTGGGCCTTCTAGATTGGGATTTGATTTCCATTTTCCCACCCCTCAGTTGTGATACTGCTCTGGGACGTCCCGAAGGTGGTGTATCACCGAGGACTACGTCTGTCAATGAGCGCTAGAGAAAAATGGATTTTTGTAAAATCTTACCGTAAAATCCTTTTCTCTTAGCTCATTGACAGACGTAGTCCCCGCCCCTCTGTTTTTTTGAGTTGGGTTAAAATCTCTAAAGACTGCTTTTTCACATAACTGATTTGCTGAGGCAGAGAGAGAGAGGATATACCCTCTGGGACTGCCCCTGGGGTGTGGCCAGAGCTTTTTAATTTCCTGTCTAGTCCTGCTCCTGTGGAGGCAACATAACCCGAAGGTGGTGTATCACCGAGGACTACGTCTGTCAATGAGCTAAGAGAAAAGGATTTTACGGTAAGATTTTACAAAAATCCATTTTTTCCCACTGGACAGGACTTTGTTAAATCGGTGAGACCAGAATTCTTCATTTGAACTCATCACGGATTATCCTGACTTTGTATCTATTTATTTTGTGAGAAATTTGATCGTAAAAACAGTCCATTCCCAAAATGTACCCCAACCAGTGTCCTTTACCAAGGAGACTACCTTACTGGTTTTTACTTTTTCAAAACATGTCTGACTGGTCAGAATCCTTTTCAAAAGATCTAACCACCACTGTGGTGGGTCCATTTCTCATTGAATACAAGAAGCAGATGACTAGTATTAAATTTCAGCTATGACAGTCTTCAGACCAGCTCTTGAAAATATCAAGGCTGCTACCAGTGTCAGGAGCACCCATCTTCCCTAGTGAAAGCAACCCAAGAAGGAGCCTGGGAAATCACCATATTTCCATCGGGCACTCTTAAATCATCTGGATCAAGTTGCCATCGTCTTAGTTCCTGTGGCAGAAAAGTTCCACGGTTTTTAGTACCACCATTGTTCACAAACACTGAACATTTACAATTAGACCCAAAAATGCAGACTGGAATCCTCTTTCCACCAAGGAAACTTTATTGCTTCTGTGGGCATCTAAGATGCTTAATTGCATGTCGTTTTTAAAATAACATCTGTAAAATATCTCTCTGAATACATAATCGTAGAACACCTCCCACCTACACAGGGAGGGAGTCAAAGCGTTGCAAGCCTACATGTGCCACAAAGAAACTGTATACATCAATGTATTAATACATTCTTTACTATACCATTAAAAGAGCAGAAAGGAGAAAGCACCATGAATTAGAAATATTTAAGATAAAATCATATGCAGATGCAGACAAGGGACTTTTTAGGTGGTATTCCAGTATCTCTAGTAATAATGGATCTCTAATAAGGCGTTTAGAACCGACTCGTTTTATGGAAAAGTCCTTTCATCAGGATCCATGTGTGTGGCATTTATCCATGGTAAAGTTTGCATTTAAAAAAAAAAAAAAAACTTCTCCATACATGAGTTGTGACTCAATATGCGTGGATAAATAACAGTACTGCACAATCCTAGCAGAACTCAGAGGAGAAAAAAAAAACCTTTATATTTTTCTATTACGTGCAATTTTATGGTTGAATAGAAAATCCTTGGGTCTTCAGATAAACAAATATGGATTTGTTTTCTTTTTTGTATTAATGTTTTTGCATCCATTCATATATGTGTACTTTCGTAATCTATTTTATAGAATGTTGTGCTGTATTCATTCTTGTAGATAGCATGTATATACAATGAGTTTAGATCCTAGATGCCATATTGGCAATAATAGCATATTCTTAAAGAACTTATGTCCCTTGTCTGGATCTACAAAATAAAAATGATCATTCTATCACCCCTATCAATAGGAAATGGTCTGTCTCAACCCTGTAACTGCTTCTTCTGCAGAACAGCTTGGTTTGTTGAAAAACAGACTTGCCGGCCAGATCACCGGGTGAAAATAAAGGAAAGCGCATAAAAAAAGATTAGTGCAGCCATCACAACTATGAATTTGTAAACTGCAATATGTTTGCCTTTGGGTGTAATTCCACTTTAAGCTGGCCATAGATGCATCAAAATTCGTCCAGTTCAGTGGGGGCCGGACAAGTTTCAGTCCATCTATGGCCATGCCTGCATGACAGAAGTTGATCGACCTGTATTGAACAGGGATGTTGGAAATTTTTTATTCGATCAGTGGTTAAAGCCGCTGATCGGCGTTTTTTGATAGTGGAGTCGTCCCCAATGTCAGAATGCAATAGTTGGCTTGTGTGAATGAGTGAATCAGCCAGGAAAAAATTAACCCATCTATTTGTCTCAGGTGGGCAGAACGTTATTTCCAGCTCTTTTAGCCGTACGCATTCCCGGAGTGGAAAACTGGCAGGTGGATTACCTCAGTTGGCAGTTGTTGGACCCGGGGGAATGGTCTCGTCATCCGGAGGTTTCCATCAGTTGTGTCTCTGGTGGGGCACCCCCAAGGTGAATCTGTTGGGGCATCTCGTTTCAACAGAAAGGTGCAGAGGTTTGTGGCATGGTCACAGGATCCTCTGGCGGATGCCACAGACCAGACGCACTAGTGGCCCCGTGGGGTCAGTATCTGATTTACGCCCCCCCCCTCTCAAGCTTCTGCCAGCACTTCTGTGCAGGATCAAGACAGAAGGGATTTCGGTCATCGTAGTAGCCCCGGACCAGACCAGCCTCGCCGAGTTTGATACGCTGATCTGGTGCAGCTGGTCGCCGATGTTCCTTGAAAGCTTCCTCTCAGGGAGGATCTGCTGTCCCAAGGGCCAATCTTCCACCCTGCTTAATAGTCACTGGCTTTGACGGCTTGGCTGTTAAAAGCCAGGAACTGAAGCATAGGGGTTGGTCTGAATCAGTGGTTCCAACTGTTCCGCTGTTAAAAGCTAGGAAATCTACTTCTAGGAAAATCTACCATCGTACGTGTAAGTTGTACATTGAGTGGTGTGAGTCCCTTGGGGTTCATCCTCGCTCCTTCTCGGTCGGTCGCATCTTGACCTTCCTTCACGGGGGTTGAACAGAAATTGGCCTTGAGTACCATCAAAGGCCAGGTGTTGGCTTTGACAGTCTTTTAACGACCCTTGGCCACACACTCCCTGGTGCATACTTTTCTTCAGGGTGTTTACCATTTGGTTCCTCTAGTGCGGTCTCGGTTGTTGCCTTGGGACCTCAATTTGGTGCTTTTGGTCCTCCAGAAGTTTACCTTTGAGACTCTTCCGGAGATTCCCTTGTTTACGCTGTCTCAGAAGGTGGGAATGAAGACGTATTGACTGGCGACATTATCCTGTCATTCACCTTATTTGGTGGCTCACGGAGAGAGTTGAGGTAGTTCTTCGCCCCTGTCCGTCATTTCTTCTAAAGGTTGTCTCTGATTTCCATTTGAATGAAGACATTGTGTTGCCTTCCGTGTGTCCCAGACCAAAACATCCTAAGGAAATTGCCTTGCATGCCTTGGATGTGGTTCGGGCAATTAGGATGTACCTGGCAGCTACAGTGTCTCTTAGGGAAGTCAGACTCACTATTTGTGCTTACAGATGGGTCTCGGACAGGGTTGTCTGCTTCCTCAGGGATCACTCCAAGATGGATCAGACAGACGGTAATTCAGGCCTATTCCATCAGGGGTCAGGTTCCTCCTTTCCCTATCAAGGCGCACTCTACTTGGGCGCTCAGTGCCTCCTTGGCCTTCCGTCATCAGGCGTCAGTGATGCAGGTTTGCAAGGCGGCCACCTGGTCGTCGGTGCACTCTTTCACAAAATTCCATAAAGTGGATGTGTTGGCATGTGCGGCTGCCTCTCTTGGCCGCAAGGTTTTGCAGGCTGCTGTTTAGAGGACTTGGTCCTCTTTGAGGGTGTATTGTTTTTCTCAGGTAGGCTCCAGTTGTTTGGTTGAGCCCCTGTTGCCTAGTTGGCTACTGTGTTTAGCCTTGGGATTTTTTTGCTGTTTCCACCTCTCATGTTTACCACTGCTTTGGCACGTCCCAGTGGTTAAGAATATCAGGAGCTGTGTCCATCATTGAACCAAAGAGAAAATAGGATTTTAACTTAACGTAAAATTCATTTCTCTGATGTTCATTGACAGACACAGCACTCGCCTCTCTGTGGAGTTGTATTTTTTCTGACACTGCTTGTAACAAAACTGGCTGTAGCACCTGTAGCAGAGAGGGAGTATCCAACTCCTGTAGGGGGCAGTATAACCCAATGGTTAAGAATATCTGGAGCTGTGTCAGTCAATGAACATCAGAGAAATGGAATTTACAGTAAATCCTATTTTTGCTGATCATAAATATTTTTTTATTTTTTAAATTGTAAAAGTGAAGTGTTGGTTTGTTAATCGAAGTGAACATAAATCATTATTAATGCTACATTTACTTTCTGTTTTAGATCATTGACAAAAGCAAGAGGGATCCAACGGAGGAAATTGAAATTCTTCTGCGCTATGGACAGCATCCTAATATTATCACATTAAAAGATGTAAGTCCTTTACAGTTCTTCCTCAGCCAAAAAGCTAGGTGGAAACATGCAGATTTATTAGTTCAAGGCTAATTAAAAATATTCTTTATAAAATGAGTTGAGTATTGTCCCTAAAAATATCGGTTATGGTTTTCTAAGCCAAGTAACCTCTGTAATGTAATTGAAGTTTTTAACAATTTATGCTGGCACCAGTCATTACTGTACACAAAAATTAAAGAAATTTAAATATTTTTTGCATAGCCTGAGACTGATGTTTTTAAAATCATGGCTATTGAGGTCATGGTAAAAACTGTGTTTTAAGAGGCTTTCCATGCTTATTTGCAATTTCAACATTTCTGTCCTCCAACGTCTTCCTTTAGCACTGCAGTACACTACTACTTGTAGATCCTGAAATTTTAGATATTATTTTACCCTAGGATATCAGGAGACTTGACTTTTGTCGACTGCAAAATTGTACACTTTGGCAGGGAAAGTTTCCACAGTTACTTTAGACAGACCCTTCCTATATATTATTTATTTATTTTTTAAAGAAAGGGTGTCAGTTTTTGGCAATATTTAAATTGGCTTATAAACACCTTTAACCACATCCCATCCGTCCATAGTACATAAACAGCTGGGCGGGAGCAGCGCCGAAGCAGGTGGATGTACCTGTACGTCCTATATTCAGTTTGTGCATGTTCCCTGGGAGCGCACAACAGCACTATCTTGTGGTGGACACAGCAGAACACTGATCACTATACCAGGCCACTGCTGGCGGCCCTGATACCTTGTGATGGCTGTAGCCAATCAGCAATCACATGGACAGTAATAAACAATGTCCTTTCCTGACATTGTTTACTACTGTGGGATCTCTGTGATCGGTCAATTAGATTGAATAATACAGGACCATTCACAGCAGCCCTGTACCATGTGATAGATGTAGCCAATCACAGCAAGCACAGTATATTTCAATGGAGAGAGTGCGAAATGATTGCTTTTACAGCCATCATGGCTGTGAAAGCAATTGGTGTTAAAAGAAGAAAAAAAAAATCCTGATAACTCCCCAGAGTAATAGTGTTGCTATGGTGACACTGTACTGCTAAGGTGACAGTATGTAAAAAATAATTCTCTGTTATCAGTCAGTGTCTCCAATCACTGGCACACAGGTTTTGATGTCTGTGACGTCTGCCGTACCAGTTTCGGTGTATATGATCACCGCCGCACCACTTATGGTGTGTCTGCCTGCTTCCTGAACCAATCCTTTGCCTGCTTGCTAACCATGTCCCTGCCTGCTCCTGAACTGACCCATTTGCACATCCCACTGACTGCGTTGCTGTGAGACAGCAGTTCCAGCCATCCCCTGTGGACAACTGCACTCCTGGAACCAAAGGAGCTCCTTTTTGTTTTTTCTTTCTATTAGCCCCCTTTAATTCATGGCCAATGAACTTGGCATTCCTGTGGAAAGCCGCATACCAGTAGGCTAGGCTTAGTTGGCTTATTGGAGTTGGGACTGCTATAGGCTATATACCCTAAACACTCATACAGAGGCAACCATTACAGTCCATTGGCTTTAACACAATTGGTTGATACAATGTCTGGTACATAATCAGACGTTGTCTAGATGTTGAAAGTCTCACACGTGGTATTATACTAGAAAGGCATAGAAGAATGTGTTTTAGGATGTAATTCAAAGTATGCCAGTGCTGTGTGTGAGCATTATCTTATTTGTCAACTTAATTATTAAAATTACTTGAGGTGGTTTAACCAGTCTCATATTCACGATACCACCCATTAGCTACAATTGCAACCTTACTCCAGAAAACCTCTGTCAATTCCAATTTTCGTTTAGTCAAATAAAATCTCCAATACATTTTCTCTGTCGCTCATTGACAGACGCAGTCCTCTTTGATTAATATCAAATTGGGTTATACTGCCCTCTACAGGAGTAGGACACTAGGCAGAAGAAAACGTTCTGGCCACACCTTAGGGGCAGTCCCAGACGGTATATCCTCTCTCTCTCTGCTACAGGATGTCAGTTTTTTTCTGTCTAGTCAGGAGTAAGGACCTAAGTTCCTTGCTGGGATCTTTGGTCCTGGCAAGATTTTTTAGATATTCTTTTTAAGTTAGCTTTTTTTCTCCAGTTCCTGTGAGATCTTCAAGCAATTATGCCGCATCTGGGCGACGGGCTGGATGTTGAGGTCCAGTGGTCACCCCAGCCAGCCTACAAGCGCGTGCAGATTCCAGCTCCGCGCTGTATCGGCCGTGACACATTTAAACAATTTTGCTGGAGCTGGGCGACGGGCTGGATGTTAAGATCCAGTGGTCACCCCAGTCAGCCTACGAGCGCGTGCAGGCCCTAGCTCCGCGCTGGGTCGGCCGTGACATAGTCCCACTGGACGGGGACTGGCCCTGCGAGTTAAACGTCTCGCCAGGACGCTTACGACCAGTCGGAAACTGAGTCGCGGCGTCTGTATTGGTCGACAGCCCCCCACCTCGGTGGAGAGGGGTTCTGTTAGGAGTGGGGCCCGCCTGTTCCGGTATGGTGAGTAGAATGTTCCCCCTCTTCCCTGTCGGGTTTTGTGGATGGTCGGACCCTCTTGATCCTGGGTTCCCCCTCTATCCTATGACAGGTTTCACAGATCTCCCTCTTGAGTGTGATTTGATGAATAAGAGATACGACTCCAGGAGGCTTGGTTTGGGAGCTGACTATCTGATAGTCACTGTAAAGAGCTGGCGCTGTAAAAGGAGGAAGCCATGACTGGGGTCAAGGATGGAGACAGGGGCTGGCGTTACTATTTGAAATAGTCATGTAAAAGGGTGATATAATCAAGCACCTACCTAATGCATAGTGATGCAGCTACATGGACTACCGCCATCCTCCCGCAGGTCGCACGGCACAAGCTGCTGCTATCCTCCCGCAGGCCGCACGATTCAGCAGGCCGCCGCCATCCTTGCACAGGCCGCCGCCATCCTTGCACAGGCCGCCGCCATCCTTGCACAGGCCGCCGCCATCCTTGCACAGGCCGCCGCCCTCCTTCCGCAGGCCGCCGCCCTCCTTCCGCAGGCCGCCGCCCTCCTTCCGCAGGCTGCCGCCCTCCTTCCGCAGGCTGCCGCCCTCCTTCCGCAGGCTGCCGCCCTCCTTCCGCAGGCTGCCGCCCACCTTCCGCAGGCTGCCGCCCTCCTTCCGCAGGCCGCCGCCCTCCTTCCGCAGGCTGTACGGATCTCGCAGGCCGCTGCCATCCTCTCGCAGGCCGCATGATTCAGCAGGCCGCCGCCATCCTTCCGCAGGCCGCCATTTTGCCGTAGCCTGGTGTCTCCTGCATGGGGGCGGCCATTTTGGATATGCCCAGCTACCTCGAGGAGTAGCAGTGGGAGCGCCGGAAGGCGTGTAAAGGGGCGGAGCCGCCTCCTTTACCCGGGAAAACTATTCACAAGACTTCCTGTTCTGTAAAGGACAGCGCTGAGAGCAGTTTGGTAGAAGCTTCTGTGCAGCAGGTGGTGAGCCCTTGGGGTCTCTCTCTCTGTGGGGGTCCGAAGCAGGTAACGCTGAGGGGCGCTGTTGTTGCGCTGGGGGATTACACACACAAAAAAAAAGTTTTTTTCTTTTGCAATCTTTGTTTGCTGGCAAGTGTTCCTGGATTAGTCATGGACCCTGCCACACATGTATCCCCACCTGATCCCCTCGAGGTGGCCGCAGGACCCTCCAGTTCCCCACTTACTATTGATGCATTGTCAGCGGTTTTGGAGTCTTTTGTATCCTGGGTGGAGGTGGCCTGTCAGGGACGGGGCGCAAAGAAGCGACCCCCGCCTACCCCTATTTCATCTGACACTTCAGATACAGATTCTGAGCCTGTCACTGCAGCTGCAGGTCCCTCTTCTGGGGCTTGTGTCTCGGATACGGTCTCCTCAGACAGTGAGTAGGACGTTTCTGCCTCCGCCATAGCACAAGAAGAAGCGTTGGTGGATGCACTAGTGGTGTCTGTCCGGGAAACCTCAAGTCTTGAGGTTACACCGGCAGAGGTAGCTGATACTGAAATTCCTTTTGGTACTAACAAGCCTACCAAGATGGCGAGGGTGTTTCCCTTGCCCAAATGTTTTGGTAATAAAATTAAAGAGGAATGGGGTCGTCCAAAACGAACCCCTGGTATTTCCAAACGCATTGCTAGGCGCTATCCGTTTGAGGAATCTCTCCTTAAAAAATGGACAGTACCACCATTGGTGGATTCACCGATTTCCAGACTAAATAAAGCTACTGTTATCCCGTTGGAGGACGCTCCGTCCTTTAGGGATCCGGTGGATCGTAAGGTGGAAGCCGTGTCCCGCTTCATTTTTTCCCTGATAGGATCAGCCTTTAGGCCAGTGGTTGCCATTGGTTTAGTTTCACAAACTTTGACAGAATGGACCAAGTTGTTACGCCGTGACCTAGAGGGGAGAAGTATCCCCCCCGGCAGTATCAGATTTGCTGGAGCAGATGATACAACGGCTACAGTTCGTCTGTGACGCCGCTCTGGATGCCACTCCATTGTTGGGGCGTGCATCGATTTCAGCAGTGGTCCTCAGGCGTGTGCTGTGGTTAAAGTGCTGGTCGGCGGATCAAGGTTCCAAAAAAGCTTTGGCTAATCTCCCCTTTCAGGGGAATCGCCTGTTTGGGGCCACCTTGGATGAGATTATCAAGGATCTCACTGGGGGCAAGAGTACTTTTTTGCCACAGAATACTAAGGGTAAAGGACCTCGTCCTAGACGGGGCCTTCCTTTTCCGCTCATAAAAAGTTTTTTCACTCCGCTGGGGCGGGCGATAAGGCAAATCCCCTCCAGGAGGATTCAAGGGGCGCTGGTCGGGTAAACAAAAGTCCGGCTCTTCCAGAGCTGAAGATAAGACCACTAAAGCCTGAAGGTGCGCCCCCACCCATATCTGGGGTGGGGGGACGTCTTCACCGGTTTCCGGACCCATGGCTCTCCAGGATTCCAGACAGATGGGTTCAAGAGGTCATACGGTCGGGGGATACAAGATCGAGTTTCGATCACTTCCACCGGTGCGATTCTTCCCTTCCAATATCCGACTATCCCCAGATCGCTTAAAAGCTTTGCGGGAGGCAATAACGGATTTGATGCAACAAGGAGTGGTGGTCCACGTTCCCTGGACAGAACGTTTTCAGGGGTTCTATTCGAACCTGTTCACAATACCCAGAAAAGAGGGCAAGGTGCGTCCAATCCTGGACTTAAGAGAACTCAATCATTTTGTACGGGTACAAAAATTCAAGATGGAGTCCATTCATACAGTAGTGGCCTCCCTTCGGCAGGGGGATTTTCTGGCGTCAATAGACATCAAGGATGCCTATCTTCATATCCCCATCTTCACAGGACATCAGCGTTTCCTTCGCTTTTCCGTAGGGGAGAACCATTATCAGTTTGTGGCATTACTTTTTGGTCTCGCCTCTGCTCCCCGGGTCTTCACAAAGGTGTTGGCCCCGGTTTTGGCGCTGTTGCGACAGCGGGGCATATAGATTCTAGGTTACCTAGACGATCTTCTTCTTCATGCGGAGTCTCCGCAGGCTCTGTTGCTAGACTTGGAGATCACTATGATCTCTTTGCAAGAGTTCGGGTGGCTGATGAACCTGCAGAAGTCATCTCTGGTTCCCACCAGGAGGCTGGAATATCTGGGCCTAATTTTAGACACATCCCTAGCAAAAGTGTTTCTCCCTGCAGAGAAACTCCAGAAGATTCAGTCAACGATTCAGATGTTACTGTCCGTCAACTGGCCTTCCCTTCGGACTTGCATGAGGGTCCTGGGATTGATGGTTGCCTCCTTCGAGGCAGTACCGTTTGCCCAGTCTCATACCCGAATCCTTCAAAAGGAGATTCTTCTCAAATGGAATCGGAATCCCGATTTCCTGGACAATCGGATCCGGCTAAGCGAGTGGACCAGGGAGTCTCTGGTCTGGTGGCTTCGGTCTCCGATGCTCAGCCAGGGGAAGTCATTTCTTCCGATATACTGGACGATTGTCACCACGGATGCCAGTCTATCCGGATGGGGAGGAATTCTCGGCAGATTATCTGCTCAGGGACTTTGGTCCCTGGAAGAATCCAGGTTACCGATAAATGTGTTGGAACTGAGAGCGATCAGACTTTGTCTGATTCACTGGACCGAGCAGCTCCGGGGCAGCCCGGTTCGGATCCAGTCGGACAATGCCACGGCCGTGGCTTATGTCAATCACCAAGAGGTCACCAAGAGTGTCCTGGCGGCCATAGAGGTGGCCAGCATTCTTCATTGGGCGGAACGGTTTGTTCCAGCTCTCTCCGCGGTATTCATTCCGGGGGTGGAAAATTGGCAGGCAGATTATCTCAGCCGTCAGATTCTGGATCAAGGGGAATGGTCTCTTCATCCAGAGGTATTTCACCAACTGTGCCTTCGTTGAGGCACCCCGGATGTGGATCTGTTGGCATCTCGGCTCAACAGGAAGGTGCGGAGGTTTGTGGCTCGCTCCCGCGATCCTCTAGCAGACGCCGCAGACGCGCTGGTCGCCCCGTGGGGGCAGTATCAGCTACTGTATGCCTTCCCTCCTCTCAGGTTGCTGCCGAAACTTCTTCGCAGGATAGAGGTGGAGGGAATTCCAGTCATCCTTCTGGCTCCGGATTGGCCCCGTCGGGCCTGGTATGCCGACCTGGTCAGGCTGATCGCGGACGTCCCTTGGCGACTTCCTCTCAGGGAGGACCTGCTGTCTCAGGGACCGATTTTCCATCCTGCTTTACGATCGCTGGCTTTAACGGCCTGGCTGTTGAGACCCAGGTGCTGAAGGACAAGGGTTTGTCAGCTTCAGTTATTCCTACTCTAATTAAAGCGAGGAAAGCGACTTCCAGAAAAGTCTATCATCGCACATGGAAGTCTTATATTGCGTGGTGTGAATCCCTTGGATTTCCTCCACGTGTCTATTCGGTGACCCGAATCTTGGCTTTTCTGCAACAGGGGGTTGAGCAGAAGCTGGCCTTCAGCACTATCATGGGTCAGGTTTCAGCGTTGGCAATCTTCTTTCAGAAGCCTTTGGCTACTCATTCCTTGGTGCTCTCGGGAGGCTGCGGATCTTAATTTGGGGTTGTCGGTTCTTCAGAAATCTCCCTTTGAAGATATTAGGGAGATTCCCTTGCTTACGTTATCCCAGAAGGTGGCCTTCTTGGTGGCCATCACTTCTGCACGCAGGGTGTCAGAACTGGCCGCATTATCTTGTCGTTCCCCACATCTGGTGGTTCATAGGGATAAGGTGGTTCTTCGTCCGAATCCTTCCTTCCTTCCTAAAGTGGTTTCAGAGTTTCATCTGAATGAGGATATTGTGTTGCCTTCCCTGTGTCCTAAGCCCAGTCATCCTCGGGAGTTTGCGTTACATTCCTTGGATGTGCTTCGGGCAATCAGGGTATACTTGAAAACTACGGACTCGTTTTGTAAAACGGATTCACTTTTTGTGATCACGGATGGCCCCAAAAAGGGGTTGCCTGCATCTGCCGCGACTATCTCCAGATGGATCAGACGGTGGTACAGGCTTATTCCATTAAGGGTCGGGATCCTCCGTTCCCTGTTAAGGCGCACTCCACTCTGGCGCTTAGTGCTTCCTGGGCCTTCCGCCATCAGGCGTCAGTGGTTCAGGTTTGCAAGGCGGCTACCTGGTCGTCGGTTCATACCTTTACAAAATTTTATAAAGTTGATGTGATGGCATCGGCGGATGCCTCTTTTGGTCGCAAGGTTCTGCAGGCCGCTATATGAGGAGACCGTTGGTCTACCTCGAGGGTTTTTTTTCTGTTGGGTTTTCAGTTGAGTCTCATCCTTTTGTTTGATGAACCTTTAAGACTTCTAGTCGGCACCGGTTGGGCCTTCTGGATTTGAATTTTGATTTCTGTTATCCCACCCCTCATTTGTGGCACTGCTTTGGGACGTCCCAATTTGAGATTAATCAAAGAGGACTGCGTCTGTCAATGAGCGACAGAGAAAATTGGATTTTTGTAAGAACTTACCGTAAAATCCTTTTCTCTTAAGCTCATTGACAGACGCAGTACCCGCCCCTCTATTCTGAGTTGGGTTGGGTTAAATTCTCTGACACTGCTTTGTGACATAACTGACATCCTGTAGCAGAGAGAGAGAGGATATACCCTCTGGGACTGCCCCTAAGGTGTGGCCAGAACGTTTTCTTCTGCCTAGTGTCCTACTCCTGTAGAGGGCAGTATAACCCAATTTGATATTAATCAAAGAGGACTGCGTCTGTCAATGAGCTTAAGAGAAAAGGATTTTACGGTAAGTTCTTACAAAAATCCAATTTTAGTCAACTAAAATCTAATGAGTTTAGTTAAGTTGTAATGCATTATTTAAGCATTTCTCTAGAATCTCCAAATCTCTAATAGGTGGTTATTATATATTATTTTAAGGTTTGAACATGCACTACAGACACAGATTTAGCTGTTGTGTATAATGTCTATAAATAAACCAAATTTCACAAACAATCAAAAATATTGCTTTCTCTTTCGTTCATTGATGGACACAGCTTTTATCTTCTTGACCATTTTGTTCTACTGTAGGAATAAGTGTAGTGCTAATCAGTTCATAAAGACAGTGTCCACATCCATGGAGAGAACCTAAAAGTAATCTTCCGCTGATATAATCCTTTTAGTGCTGTGAGGACCACCACCAACACCCAATCACACAGCCTCTTACCAAATCCCATCCACTCTCATTACAAAGGCCAATGTGGCCAGCAGATCCTATACAAGACACTAATGGCCGTGAGATCCTCAGCTTTCTTCCCCAGTATTCCTCTCCCTTGGTCTCAATAATACAATAGGGTCCTTCCACTTCTATATCAATAAATGGTGGCAGGGGAGGGGGTAGTTGTGTTTGTGCACCACTGAAGTGCAGGACTGAGTTCCTTGGATCTCAAAGATAGGGAAATTCCAATATACACCTTTCTGTAGATAATGTTCCCTTATCTTCAACTGTACGTTTTTGCTCCAGTTGCAGAGTGCCAGGCTCAAACAGCCGCTGTTTGGACTCCTGGGTCTCTTTCCTTCTGGACCCCGCACATGGAGCACATTGCATCCTGGTGCTGCCGGTGCCTGTCTGGTGGGGTGGTGAGTCTGGTGGGGGCCTTCCTCTCTCTGCTGCAGGATCATGGGGTGCTTTGTTGCTGGCAACCGGGTGGTATTACCAGCACAGTGGGGGTGTCCCTTAGCAGTGTTTTTTGCACAATCTGTGGGGTCCCCTTATTCCTTATGGAGTCTTTGGAGCGAGTTTCCCCACCTAAACCCCTCTCGGGAGGCTGCGGAGCCCTCCAGGTCCCAACCATCCATTGATGCACTGACTGTGGTCCTGAAGTCCTTTGTGTTCTGGGTGGAGGTGGCTTTTTGGCGGCGGGCTAGTAAAAAAAAAAAAAAAAAAACGCCGGAGGGGTCTGCGGCCACATGCCCTATCTCAGATAGTGAGGATGTTTCTTCCACACCTGTAGCTGAGCACGAAAAGGCGCTGGTGGACGCACTTATTCTGTCTGTGCATGAGACTTTAAAAATGGAGGATGCAGCTGAAGCTGCGGCAGGGGCACCAGTTACCTTTTGGCACTTACAAGCCGTCTAGAGTGGTGAAAGTGTTTCCCTTCCTATTTTGACAGATTTGTCGCAAAAGAGTGGGAACGTCAAAACGTCCCTTTGTTCCTAAGCGATTTGCAATGAGGTACCCTTTTGAAGAGTCCCTACGGTGATGGATCCCCTGGTTTCCAGGTTGAATAATGCAACCATGATTTCAGGTCTCCGGCCTTTAAGGATCCAGCTGACAGGAAGGCGGAGGCTGTGGCCCATAGTATGTTCACGGTTGCGGATTTGGCATTTAGGCTGGTGTTCACCATTGCCCTGGTGTCACAAACACTGACCGAATGGGCTACAATTGTACGCCGTAACCTGGAGGGTAAGCAGCTCCCCCTTGCCTTTGTTGAGCTAGTGGACTAGTTGGCTGCAGTTTATCTGTGATGCCTCTTTGGATGCGGCTCCCCTACTTTCCAGACTGTTTCATTATGGGACTGCCCATAGGCAAAGTCAAGTTATTTTTCTGCCTAGTGTTCTACTTCTGCAGGGGGCAGTATAACCCAGTGGTCAAGAAGATAGGAGCTGTGTCTATCAAGGAACATGAGAGAAATGGATTTTACGCTTTTCATCCCATTTTTTGATAAAGTGAAGTGCAACTTTAAAATATAATAAAAAATAAATAAAATATATATAAAACTCTTTTGGCTGCAATGCCAGGCTGCAAGTGGGGATTGGGAAGTAAATGGGAGTGAGGGAGTGCACAGGTCAGGGTACATTATACTTTGGGAATGGGGAGGTGACCTGCAAGTGTGGATGAGGAAGTAAATGGAAGTGCACAGGGCAGACAACTGGACGGTCTGGGAAGGAGTTAGTCTTCCATGGTTTGCAGGGCATTGTTCCAAAACTAGCAGACAGAGGAAGCCTTCTCCAATACAGCTTGCCAATAGTCAGGGGGCTGGGGCTTTAACAGACAGGCAGGGCTCCGAGGAAAGCGGAAGTACAGTTGGGTAATGGAGTTTTTAGTCAACTAAAATGTACTTGAGATTTTATTCGACTAAAATACAACTATAACAATTCAGTTGACTAAATTATGACTAAAACTAAACTGGCATTTTAGTCAAGACTATGACTAAAACTAAATCGAAATTTGATGTCAAAATAACACTCTGCATGTTTCTCCCGAATACTGCAGCTCTCCTACAAGGAAGAACCATCTTTACCCTTGTACGTTAACATAATACTCCACATTCTGTGACTGGATATGAGCAAGGGGAGGAGTATAAACTACACTAGCTATTCCATGTAGTGTTGCAGTGAGCTGAAAGTCCAACCCTAGCTGTAGCACCAGTATATAAAAATGTATAAATTGTACAGTAAAGAACATTTGACGAGCCAGAGGTGCTTTTTTTTTTACACTTGAGCAATTCTAAAAATGTCTGTGTCTGGAGCTCCTTTTCATTGCTCTGAATCACTGCAACGTTGGAAAATAGGGGGGGATTTACTAAACCTGGTGCAACTGTGCAAAGTAAACAAATATATTGAGCTACTATCTATGAAATTGACTATAAGCTGCTAGCATTGTTCACAATCCCACTCATGTGCTAACTAAATCAATACACAATAAATACTGCGCAATGTGAATACTAAATTACTGTATAATCAGAATATAAAAATATTCAGTGCACAGTGAAATATTGTCCAACATCTATAGTGAAATATAGTGCAATGTGCAATCACCATGTAACAATGAAAGAGTCCATGAAAATGATTGCTTGCAAAGAAAATCTAAAGTAAAAAAACACATTGCTTGATCTGTACTCCCTCTTTACCGGTGCGTGCAGCACACCAAACCAAGACAAGCATTCACAATCCGAAGATGCATAGTTTTTGGGACAATCACGGTAAACAGCAGCCTCACAGACGAACCTAGCCTCCAGCTCAATGTTGGTTCCTAGGTGTCGTCACCATCCTGGCCCCTCCCCTACACGTATCAACACAGGATCACGTGTCTTCCTCTGGGAAATCCCATTAGACGGTAGGGCTGTTAGTCAATATATACCCGGGTCAGGGCCATACTCTTGAAGATCACAGGCGCCACCATTTTTTTTTTTCTTTTTTTTTTTTGTGGTCCTCAACTATTATACATATACCGTTATTCAGCAATTACATTTAATCCTTCTGGTATAATAGCTACAGGCAGTGACTAATATATTGGCTGCTGCTTACCCACCTGGATCCTCAAGAGTTATATATCATAATTAAAATTTAAATTAAAACCCCAAACACAAATGCAAATATGTTTAGCACCTACACATATATTCACATCCTATACATAACTAACTATTCACTTATTAGCAAAACTAACGGAGGATAATGACAATCAAATTAAAATTGATATGCCTAAAATTAATAACATACCCACACGAACAATACTTAAATGTGTCAATGAACCCCTTTAATCATCCACAATAAGTGCAATGAAGTGTATACATACATAATGGGCCAAAATGAACATATACGTGTTACCCCTACCACTCACCCATATTGGTGTCAATGGATACAAATTGCATACATGATTGGATGCAAATGCATATGGTCACGATGACACAAATATTGCATTGCACATATATTATACTGATGCTAATATCACATACATTATATGTATTAAACATGTGAACCCTATAAAATGTTTTAAAATAGTATACACAAACTTTACACATCCTAAATCCCCTTACCCATTATCAATAAAAAAAAACCCAAATCAAAATCTTTGTTTAACCACTTCCTTACCGGGCCATAGACAAATGACGCTGGCAGGAAGTCTCCCGCGATCCGGGCGGGCGTCATCTGCTGCTCTCCAGCCCCCCCCCCCCCGGGGCATGCAGCATGGCGATCCGGGACGCGGCGTGTCCGTCGCGACACAGCCCATCCCTGATCGGTGTAAAGAGCCATTTAAAAAATGGCTCTTTATCATGTGACCGACTGTGTCCAATCACAGCCGGCCACATGCACTTCCCTCGTCACGCCGCTCAGGTGCGCAGAGCGGCGATCGGGGATGGAGAGTGCCACTCTGACAGTCCATCCCTGATCAGGGCCAAGAGCCAATGAAATTGGCTCTTTACCACGTGACCAGCTGTGTCAACAGAGAACACGGTAACTAGCTGTCACCGTGTTCTCCTCCTCACACACTGATCCTGTGTGAGGAGGAGAGTGCGGTACCAGCTAGTTACCGATTACAGTGCACCCCAAAACACACTGATTGCCCCCCCCCCCCCAATAAAGAGTACCTGTCAGTAGCCCATCAAACTACCCGAGTACCTGCCACCAGCCCATCAGGTACTCTGATGACGGGTACTCTGATGGGCTGGTGACAGGTATTCGGGTACTCTGACAGGTACTCGGGTACTCTGGTGTCACCGGAGTACCCGAGTACCTGTCACCGGAGTACCCGAGTACCTCTCTGTATCCCATCCGAGTACCTGTCTCCAGCCCAGAGTACCCGAGAACCTCTCTGCAGCCCATCAGCCTACCCACGTACCTCTCTGCAGCCCATCAGCCTACCCACGTACCTCTCTGCAGCCCATCAGCCTACCCACGTACCTCTCTGCAGCCCATCAGCCTACCCACGTACCTCTCTGCAGCCCATCAGCCTACCCACGTACCTCTCTGCAGCCCATCAGCCTACCCACGTACCTCTCTGCAGCCCATCAGCCTACCCACGTACCTCTCTGCAGCCCATCAGCCTACCCACGTACCTCTCTGCAGCCCATGAGCCTACCCACGTACCTCTCTGCAGCCCATGAGCAAACCCACGTACCTCTCTGCAGCCCATGAGCAAACCCACGTACCTCTCTGCAGCCCATGAGCGTACCCAAGTACCTGTCGCCAGCCCACCAGAGTACCCGGGTACCTGTCACCAGAGTACCCGGGTACCTGTCACCAGAGTACCCGGGTACCTATCTGCAGCCCATGCCTCCTAGATTGTGTTGGGGTGTTTGCTTTCCAAAATGGGGTCATTTTGTGGGTAATTCCCTTGTCTTGGTGTTCCAAGACCTTCAAAAGTGTGAAAGGTTGTAATGAAATTATATGTGTAATTTATACTCCTAGAACACCTGACGGTGCTCCTTGCATGTTGGGCCTCTGTATTTGGCTATGCTGTGACAAAGTCCCACATATGTGGTATCGCCATACTCTGGAGGAGTAGCAGAATGTATTTTGGGGTGTAATTTTTGCTATATACATACTGTGTGACAACTTTGTGTAAAAAAAAAAAAAAAAAAAAAGTTTTTATTTTCTTTCCACATTTTCCAAAAACTTCTGGGGAAAAATTACATGTTCAAAAGACTCATTATGCCTCATAGAATATACGTTGGGGTGTTTGCTTTCCAAAATGGAGTAATTTTTTGATAACTCCATTGTTCTGGTGTTCCAGGACCTTCAAAAGTGTGATAGGTCGTTAGGAAATTATATGTTTAATTTTATGCTCCTAGAACACCTGACAGTGCTCCTTTAATGTTGGGCCTCTGTATGTGGCCAGGCTGTGTAAAAGTCTCACACATGTGGTATTGCCATACTCAGGAGGAGTAGCAGAATGTATTTTGGGGTGTAATTGCAAGTATGCATATACTGTGTGTGAGAAAAAAACTTATGACAATTTTGTGTTAAGAAAAAAAAATCTTAATTTTCCCAAGAATTGTAGGAAAAAATTACAACTTCAAAAAACTCACCATGCCTCTTACTAAATACTCTAGAATGTCTACTTTCCAAAAAGGGGTCATTTGGGGGGTATTTGTACTGTTCTGACATTTCAGGGCCTCAAGAAATGAGAGAAGGCTGTTGGTACATCAGGTGTGAATAGGTGTGATCAATTTTCAATGATTCGCACCATAGCTTGTAGACTCTATAACTTTTACACAGACTAAATAATAACCACTAATTTGGGTTATTTTTACCAATATTTTTACCAAAGATATGTAGTAGTATACATTTTGGCCCAAATTTATGAAAAAAAATTACTTATTTGCAAAATGTTATAATAGAAACTAAAACAAAATGTTTTTTTTTTCAAAATTTTTGCTCTTTTTTCACTTATATCGCAAAAAATA
Source organism: Pelophylax lessonae (assembly GCF_965119305.1). Classification (NCBI taxonomy): domain Eukaryota; kingdom Metazoa; phylum Chordata; class Amphibia; order Anura; family Ranidae; genus Pelophylax; species Pelophylax lessonae. The sequence continues at coordinate 172,443,095 of NC_138769.1, forward strand.
AAAAACCCAGTGGTGATTAAATACTACCAAAAGAAAGCTCTATTTGTGTGAAAAAAAATTATAAAAAATTTTGATAGGGTACACCGTTGCATGAGTAATTATCATTCAAAGTGTGAGAGCGCTGAAAGCTGAAAATTGGTCTGGGCAGGAAGGGGGTGCAACTGCTCTGTATGGAAGTGGTTAACCCCCCCCCCCCCCCCCCCAGGCTCCAACGACCCCCAGCTCATATATTCACCATGATTCCCTTTTACTGAGATCTCGGATGGAATTGCATTCCCTTTAATTGTTTCTTGGGGGCTTCAAGACCCCAAAATTTCAATCCCTTGTGGTCTATATCATGTACATCCCTGAAATGGAAAGACAAATGGTGTTTATCATAATCTTTGCTAATATTACTTACATGTTCCTCTAACCTCTCCTTTAAAGCGGAGTTCCAGCCACAAAATCGACATGATCGATTTTGTGGCCATCCGCTTGCTTTTCCTCACCTGAAACAGAAATGGATAGTTAGGATTTTTTTTTTTTTACTTGTTATTGTAGAAAGATATACTCACCTTTCTTCCACTTCCTCGGCAGCCACGGCCCGCGCCGTCACTTCCGGTTTGCAATGATTCCTGGGAGCTGAACGTCATCGCTCCCAGGAATCAATGCGACGGCACCGGCCCGCTCGTCACTTCCGGTGCGACGCCGCATTCCTTGCTAAACAGCTTCTGGGCATGCCCAGAAGCTGTGGAAGAAAGAGGCGCCGCACCGGAAGTGACGAGAGGGGCCGGTGCAGGCGCATTCTGGGAGAAGAAGATACGAAAGAGGACACAGAAGAGGATCGCGCTGGCTTCAGATGCCCACATCAGAGATGGCAACGCTGGAGAAGAAATTTTAAAAGTGAGTATTTCTTCTTGCAGGTAAGTGCGAACCGGGACAGATCAGAGGCTAGCCATTGTGGAATGTACTAGCCCTGACTGTCACGGGGTATTTTCATTGAAAAAATGTTTTTGTGCCCGGAACTCCACTTTAAGGGTCTTTTCGTCCTACCTATATACAATAAATTGCATGGGCATTTCAGGTCACTTACAGTGGGTACAGAAAGTATTCAGACCCCCTTAAATTTTTCACTCTTTGTTATATTGCAGCCATTTGCTAAAATCATTTAAGTTCATTCTTCTTCCTCATGAATGTACACATAGCACCCCATACTGACAGAAAAACACAGAATTGTTGACATTGTTGCAGATTTATTAAAAAAGAAAAACTGAAATATCACATGGTCCTAAGTATTCAGACCCTTTGCTCAGTATTTAGTAGAAGCCCCCTTTTGATCTAATACAGCCAGGAGTCTTTTTGGGAAAGATGCAACAAGTCTTTCACACCTGGATTTGGGGATCCTCTGCCATTCCTCCTTGCAGATCCTCTCCAGTTCTGTCAGGTTGGATGGTAAACGTTGGTGGACAGCCATTTTTAGGTCTCTCCAGAGATGCTCAATTGGGTTTAAGTCAGGGCTCTGGCTGGGCCATTCAAGAACAGTCACGGAGTTGTTGTGAAGCCACTCCTTCGTTATTTTAGCTGTGTGCTTAGGGTCATTGTCTTGTTGGAAGGTAAACCTTCGGCCCAGTCTGAGGTCCAGAGCACTCTGGAGAAGGCTTTTGTCCAGGATATCCCTGTATTTGGCCGCATTCATCTTTCCCTCGATTGCAACCAGTCGTCCTGTCCCTGCAGCTGAAAAACACCCCCACAGCATGATGCTGCCACCACCATGCTTCACTGTTGGGACTGTATTGGACAGGTGATGAGCAGTGCCTGGTTTTCTCCACACATACCGCTTAGAATTAAGGCCAAAAAGTTCTATTTTGGTCTCATCAGACCAGAGAATCTTATTTCTCACCATCTTGCAGTCCTTCAGGTGTTTTTTTAGCAAACTCCATGCGGGCTTTCATGTGTCTTACACTGGGGAGAGGCTTCCGTCGGGCCACTCTGCCATAAAGCCCCGACTGGTGGAGGGCTGCAGTGATGGTTGACTTTCTACAACTTTCTCCCATCTCCTGACTGCATCTCTGGAGCTCAGCCACAGTGATCTTTGGGTTCTTCTTTACCTCTCTCACCAAGGCTCTTCTCCCCCGATAGCTCAGTTTGGCCGGACGGCCAGCTCTAGGAAGGGTTCTGGTCATCCCAAACATCTTCCATTTGAGGATTATGGAGGCCACTGTGCTCTTAGGAACCTTAAGTGCAGCAGAAATCTTTTTGTAACCTTGGCCAGATCTGTGCCTTGCCACAATTCTGTCTCTGAGCTCTCCAGGCAGTTCCTTTGACCTCATGATTCTCATTTGCTCTGACATGCATTGTGATCTGGAAGGTCTTATATAGACAGGTGTGTGGCTTTCCTAATCAAGTCCAATCAGTATAATCAAACACAGCTGGACTCAAATGAAGGTGTAGAACCATCTCAAGGATGATCAGAAGAAATGGAAAGCACCTGAGTTAAATATATGAGTGTCACAGCAAAGGGTCTGAATACTTAGGACCATGTGATATTTCAGTTTTTCTTTTTTAATAAATCTGCAACAATGTCAACAATTCTGTGTTTTTCTGTCAGTATGGGGTGCTATGTGTACATTCATGAGGAAGAAGAATGAACTTAAATGATTTTCGCAAATGGCTGCAATATAACAAAGAGTGAAA